>NC_133382.1:12911558-13007892 GCF_049309525.1 Garra rufa | reverse complement strand
TTACAAATTAAAAAAAAAAAAATCAAATATTAGATATAAGTAAGCACAGAATCAACTTTGCGCTGCTCCAGTGATCGCATCAAGTATCAGCCAAAAAATGCACATCTATCTTGAAAAGTGGATGTTTTTGAAAGTGCTACGGCACGTTTTTCTGCCTTCCAGTGGTTTGGAGGAAAATAATATCAAAGGCGCCTTTTACTCCGGGGCACCTTTAGCCCTGTCATACCCTACAGTACATCTGATTACTGTAACAACACTACCCTGGTCAGCATTATGTGCCTAATAACAGAATTTTCATTTTTGAATGAACTGTCATTTTGATTGATACCACCTTTGGTATTGTCAATAGCAAGGCAGAAATAAGGAAAGGAGGACAAGGTGGACAAAAATCGAGACAATTAGTCAAACAAAAAGAAAGCCATTGCAAACAGGGGTGGCCTACAAAGTAAGTAAATCATTAATGAATTATAAAAACACACTGTTTTTACCAAACCCTAGAGATAATTTTTATGGTTTATCAAATGGTGCATATGAAAAACAACGAGACCAGGCTGAACATGTATATGTAGCATTTGGCTTTCAACAAAACTAGCGCAAATGAACATGTTTATATGTTTGTCTGCGAGCAGAGGTCTGTTCACACTGATGTGACAGTTTGCTCACATCAGCATAATCAAATGCATCAAACATCAGAGGCACACAGGCTGGGTAAATACCTGTCATCATACAATGCTAGATAACATTTACAGATGTAAACGCAAACTAGCACAGGAAAGGGAGAACACAGAATAGAAACTCATTCTAGCGGCCTTCCAAATGAGTATACAACTAGAAATCCGTGGTTAAGTTATATTTATAACAGTACAGTGCAAGTAATTGGGTGTGTGCAGTGCATTTTACAGAGGACTGTTCTGCGCCACATTGTTTACATTGCAAATGCACTGCACCAAATGCATTATATTGACTTTAGACCAGGTTTCAGCTGGTCAATGGAACAGTCTATTTCAGTTGCCCATTTTTGCACCCATGGTTTCGCTGGTCTGAAAACAGGGTGTGTTCATGCACATTGCTATTTTGAGGCAACTGAAATAGACTGCGCCATTGACCAACTAAAACCTTGTCTAAAGTCAATGGTGCAATATTTTTTTTTTTTTGTTATTTAAAGAGTGCGTTAGTAATATGCACCTATAGACAGGTGCACAATGTGCATACACTCTGCTTACTACACACAGAGGGACGCTGAGCAGCACACAAACATGCCAAATATGTTTTCATGTGTATTGTAATGTTTGAAGCAATAAAGTCAGTAACAAATGTCAGGTAGATTTTAAAACGAGCGGTTCATACATTCATTTGTATGACCTTACCCTCACTATATGGAGATATAAACAAAAGACAAAGAGCACGTAATTTTTAATTTTGAGGTCAATATATGTAATTTATGTAATTTGTGCAGAAGTTCTGCATGAGTTGGGGAATTCAATCCAACATTTTACAAAACATTAATTTGTCAATCACAACCTAAGAGTTTTAGCATTTAATGAGATAATGAGACATTTAATGTCAGTCTTTATAATATCTGCCAACTTTTCAAAGAACCTATGTTTTTGCAGATGTGGCTCATTTCCTGGAAGGGATACAGAAAACTATCCCTGAATCACTAAACACAAATATAAGGTAAATTTTAACCTTGCAGTGCATTAAACTGATATATAAAAGCAATTGTCACAATAGGCTATGGAATACATAAAAGACTGAATCATTGCAGGACTTGTTCTGGAATCGTGACAGTAAACATTTATAATGTAATAATTCAGAATGAGTTAAAAAAGTATACATTTGGGCCTGAACACACTCTAGTAATTATTATAGTGAAAATGTAAGAATGTTTTATTATAACGTTATTATCTTTATGCAGGGTTTGTTTGTTTTTCTCCATGAAACACAAAATGTGTTATTTTCAGAAAGTTAGTTCTGCTGTTTTCCATGTATAAAAATGTAGGCTGATTACTGACATTCAAATTCAGCTTCAGTTTTGCTTGGTTCATTATAAAAACAACGTGCAAAAATACAGAGCAAATAACACACACGGTCTTAACCTCTTTCACCTCTTTCCATCCATACTAATACATTTATCTCTCTAGTTCACCTCCCTTCACTCTAATGGGAACATGTCCCAGAAAGTCTAGGTACAACTTCTTCTAGGAAAATTCTTGCCATCATAAAATCCTATTCTAAACCTCAGACAACATACCTACAAACTTCCAGGATTAAACAGATGAAATATATTTAAGAGTTTTATTTTGAGGCATTTAGTAGCGCATTAACTGAACTTAAGATTCGTAATATTATTTTTCTTATTTATATCTTTGAAATAATTGGTACTTAATACATTTGGGTGGATACTTGAATACTTAATATTTTTCCACTATTTTCCTGTGAAATCCAAACGTAACAAATTGCCTGCTGGGCTTCTATAGCCACACAAAGTCTATGTTTAACTGTACAACACTGCATCAATTTTCTGCATATTGCCTGCCATGTGGCCAAACTATGTTTGAAGCTTCCTGAACATAAGGATGCACCAATTACGAGGACAAACACAGGATAGAAAAGCTTTTAATAGACATAGATCAACTCTGTACCATATGGTGCGTCGAGTGGTGGACTGTTTGTGAAAATGATAATTTACCTTATAGTGTTGTCCATGCGGGACACAGTCAGGAACGCAGCCAGGTTAGCAGTGTAAGACGAACACACAATCAATGTGAACAACCACCAACTGCCCATGACTATCCTCAATGCCACAGACCCCACCACTGAATCTCCACCTGTGACAGATAATACAAAAATGCTTTAGAATGTGTAAATGTACTTTTCATTTTTCCCTTTTAAATCCTTTCATAAAAGTTTTTACATAATCCGGATTTTATACTCATAAAATGGAGGCCTACCACAACAAATAGATGAGCAGACATCTAACAAAGAGTATTAAAAGATTATCGTATGGTAATTTCATCACAGACGTGCATAATCTATAAAATACAAACACACTTTCACATTATTAACCCTAGTCATCAGAATAAGTCAGAAATGGCACCATTATTAACATGCCATCATTATAGCTAATTCCTCATGTTTAAGATATGATCAGTGGAACAATTGACTGAAGTGTTAACTGCTGCAAAGGTTTTATTGTGTTTTGTACAATCTGCTGTAAATTTCATATAGTGACAAGCTACAGAAATATGAGATAGAAACAGGCCAGATTTAATAACTAGCTGTTAGGTTTAAAAAGGTTGGTAGGCAGTATGCCAGGCATTAATAGAGGGAGCCGGGGGTTTAGCATGCTAGTTGCTGAGGTAGTCATTTATTCCATTTTGTCACTTGGATGAGAACCAGCGTATCCTATGCTTTATTCAAAGGCACCTTTACACTATTTTGGTGCACTTCTCTGTATGCTCTATGCATGTATGCTGGATTTCAAATTGGATTTCAAATATATGCAGTTTATCACTCCAGTGACACAAGGGTAGGCATCGCTGATGAAAAAAAAAGTATTTTACAACTATTAAAATTTAACATGCTCCATAAAACACTACTTACAACTGATTTTAAACCTTAAAGTGATAGTTCACCAATTTACTCACCTTCATGTTGTTCCAAACTTATAGGGGCTAAAGGCACACCTTAAAGTGCTCATATGATGTGATTTCATGTTTTATTTTGTCTTTGGAGTATTTGTGCATATATGAGATCTGTCTTGGAGACACTGTGTTTTAATTGCAAAAGCTAAACTACTTTGTTTGGCCTTCCAAATGAGTACACAACTACAAATCAGGGGTTAAGTTATATTTAACACTGTTCCAGAACAGTACAACGCAAGTATCTGAGTGTGTGCAGTACATTTTACATAGGACTGTTCTGCGCCACATTGTTTACATAGCAAATGCATTGCACCAAATGCATTGCACCATTGACTTTAGACCAGGTTTCAGTTGATCAATGGCGCAGTCTATTTCAATTGCCCATTTGTGCACTCATGTGTGCGCTGGTCTGAAAATGAGGTGTGTTCAGGCACATTGTTGGCACGTTGCTATTTTGAGGCAACTGAAATAGACTGCGCCACTGACCAACTGAAACCTTGTCTAAAGTCAATGGTGCAATGGTTTTTGTTATGTAAAGAGTGCGTTAGTAATATGGCCTATAGACAGGTGCACAACGTGCATACACTCTGCTTACTACACACACAGGGACGCTCAGCAGCACAAAAACATACTAAATATTAAAAATGAAAGGATTACAATGTAAAATATTATTATTGTGTACATAAATATAAAAATGACTACATGTTGTAATGGATAGTCAATCGCTTTCATATGCGTGCTGTTTTTGAGTTTCACTTTCGCTTTCAAAAACGATTACGTTCAGCAAGGAGGGGAGAGGATGGAAAGGGGGTGGAAGGGGGGCACCGTAACTCGTTTGGGGGCATGGCCCGCGAATGCCCCCTTGGTGCTGGCCTTGCACTCTGGAGAAGCATTCAGTCTTTGTTCTTGCAAATTCAGCTTTGTAAATAGCGAATCTGCCATGATGCAAGCGCATCTGGCTCTTAAAGGGAATGGAAGATGAGACTCTGATTGGTTTAATGCATGTTACGCCCAAAACACACCCATGACTCATTAAGAGAATAGGGAAAACCCTTACAGACCATGGGTGTGCGCTTAGATTGTTAAAACAGGGCCCATGGTGTTATGTTTACGCAATGCAACGCAACGCATAAGAAGGTAACACAGTGTCTACACCGGACTCGAGGCGTGATGCGACAAAACACAGTATAACCCATTTTAATCAGTGATGCTGCCTACTTGTTTTTGACTTGCTCACAGTAATATGTCTGCAGTGGATGCAACAAATGTCTTATTTCTAATGGGTTTTATTGTTTTTGTCTTGTCGCACCAGGACACGGCATCACAACATGGTAAGGGGCCGTAACATTTCCATCAGACGTTTGAGGTATTTGGCCAATCACAAATCACTGGATAGCTGTTTAATCAGAGCACACCACACTTTTCAAAAAGATGAGCTTGGTAAAAATCAAGGCTTTCAGAAAGGAGGGGCAGAGAGGAGCAGCAATAATGTATGGTATTTGTGTTTTTTTTTTTACCTTAACCCACGTAAACACATTGCATTACACCAAATACATAAAACAATGTTTTTAAGAAACATCATATGACCCCTTTAAGGAAAATGTGCTTTTTGTGAATGATTGCATCTTTTTTAGGAACAATGATGAATTAACAGATTTTGTATGTGGCACAGTGCTTCATTCTTCATATTAAGGAACATATTAGAAGGGCAAATCAGAATTTTAGAATTACCTGAAGTTAAGTCAGGAATCTTTAGACTGGCACAGATTGGGCCTTGACATGTAATTTGCTGGCAATTACATTGTGTACTACTGTAAAAGCTACAAGCAGATTTGGTTCGGCTGTATCTTGCCTGCTTAAATAGTCTGGTTCAGTGTTCGCTGTAAGCCAGTCCTGCAGCATGCTATCAGTTACTCTGAAACCCTTCTCCTCCCCCAGCTCCACCTGTCTAAATTAGCTATGAGGATTAGGGCTGTCGCGGTTAAGGAATTTCCCTTGCGGTAATTTTGAGTGGCTCAGTAGCGCGGTATGCGGTATTACCGCCATATATATATATATAAAATTGTGTGTAGGCTGTTACAATGTAAGGTCATATTCAGAAATCAATCAAAACCGAAACCAAATCGCGTTGCTATATGAAGTGAAGTAAACAGTACTTACATAGAAACCTAGCCAGAAAGAAATGCAAATTTTGAAGAAAAATGTCAGACATACTTAGAGGCTTTGCATCTGAAATCTTCGTGTATATAACAGTTAGCGCGCACCCTCGAGTTTGACTGGACGAGAGACTTTCTGTCAATATTTCACCTGCGTGTTTTAGGCGAGCTGTCAGTCAGTGCAGTTTCATTGTTACGCCACAAGAGGGAGGCAAGAGACTATCTTTGAGTAAGTCTTTAAACCGTTCATTCAACTATACGTTCAAAAATGCTTATTTAATCAAAGAGAGACGTAATGAAACACGATGTTGAAATCATTTTATCTTTAATCGCCACTTTTAAAGGCTCAGCTGAGCAGCAGACCATCGATGACAAGACAGAGATTTCACTTTTCTTGGACATGACAAGCTAGTTTCACATACATACCTGACTCTATCTGAAAGACAGACGCAGGTAATCGCACAAGCTCAGTCGATCTCTCTCTCATTCGCTGTCTGATTAGGCTTGTTAAATGCATATCTACTGAGCCTCATAATAAAAACATTATGTTATCATTACTAACTTATTACTAATTTAATATTCAGCACATAGGCATTAAGTGAGAAGGGCGAATCCTTAGGAAAAAAGAAATATCGCGGTTGATGCGGTTGTTGCATTCCTCTGCGGTTATGCACGTCAATAGCGCGGTATTGCGATATTGCGGTTATCGCGACAGCCCTAATGAGGATATTATGTATGCTTATTTGTGCAGCAGAAGCAGTTCTGTGTATGGTAGTAGAAATCCACCATACTTGCGCTGCAGCAATAACAACATCAGCAGCAGCAGCAACAACAGCTTGTGTAGTAGATCTATTTTGCCAAGATCAAATAAATTAACAGTCATACCAATTAACATTAGTTATAAAGTAGAAAACTACTCAGAGAGTGGTCATGACTGAATTGCTGATAATATATATAATATTTTTTATGGTGCTATGATGTCACTTGGATTGAAAAGAAAAGAAAATCTACAAAAAAATTCTACATCTCCCTTTGTATTCCACAGGTTTGGAATGAGTTTGGAACGGGTGAATAAATTATAACAGGATTTTCATTTTTAGATAAACTATTCTCTGAATAAACACTGAAGAATGCTTGCATTAGCAGTTTAGATGCTTACATGTCTTAAAGGGAGTGATGTATTGACACCCCAAAATCATCAGACAGCAGCTTTATTCTTGTCATCTTTCTAAGCCCTGAGTCAAATCACCACCTGATCCCCTGGCTGCTCTTAAAAGCATACTAAGCTGATAAATCGTTTCTAAAGGTGCCTTTGAATGGACATGTGGGAGAGGAATTCATTGAAGTACCTTGTTGTACGAAAGCTCCATAGACAATCCATATAGCACTATGCAGCGAGTTAGACATGGATGAAGTGGTGTGATGGGCTCCTGGAGGATTCTGGGAGCGAAGCATCTGCATCCTGGTCAGCAGGAAGATCAGAACGCCCACCACAGGAATGGCAGCTGCGATACAGGCCCACACAGCCAAATCAAAAGGGGCAAACAAGGAAAAAATGTTGATCTTTTCCTCGGGTTTGCGATGTAGGATCCCTACAGAGTAGTCCATGTAACGCTTGCTGAAGTCCACTACGTTCTCTCGCTCTGGTGTTATAGTTATGGCAGACACTGCCAAATCAGCTCTCTGTAAAGACAAGAATAGACAAGAAAAGTAAAATTTATGCTGGGGTTGTCCTGCACCCCTGCTAAAATCAATAAAACAATTGCCATCTGGGATAAAAAATTATAGATATGTTTTTCTAAAAAACAAGTCGTAGTATCTTACTAGTATCACTTTTCATTTTCAGATAATTTATCTTGTAATGATGTTCACATATCTTAACTGAAACAAACAAACTAAAATATTTTTGTAGTAATGTCAGCATATTTGATGAAAACGAAAACAAATTAAAACAAGAGGGGGAAAAGGTCAAAGTATGACATCAACTTTATTGCTACTATGTACAAGATTTCAGCCCTGCTAAAAGGCCCAGCTTTATTTAATTTCTGGCTGATATACACAAATCAGACAAACATCTTTGACCGATTCACCTCTCACTGTTCTTTCTGCTTAATTAAGTTGAGTTCAATCTAAATATATGAACCCTCTAATACTGTCCAAGTAGAGTGCTGAGTGGTTTGAAAATTGCACTTTACAGTTCATGCCTTAACAATAACCTATTAGAACACAAGGTACTAGCCAAAATGCCGCAGCAACCAGTCACAGAATTAAAAGTTCTAGTCACACAATTATTGTTTTCTTGACTGATCATTGCTATAACTTCTAAAGTACTCATGCCCATCCCCAGAACCAACTAGCACATCAGCAACCAATACACAATATATGCCGGTGACCTTTTCAGCAGGATAATTTGAGAAAATAACAGGCAAGTATTATTTGGTTAACTTTTAATGGCTTTGGACATGTAAACACAATGTTTAGAGCACTTGCCTTGTTTATGAGTTCCCCAATCATACCATTCCAGGAGCCATTTGGCAGCTGAGAACCATATTTGCTGTCAGCCACCTGGTAGATATCGTACTTAAATCCTAGGATCTTGGCCAAGGCATCCAGGACATCAATCGAGAACCCTTTATATCTTTTCGGCTGTCCGAGGATGTTCTCTGCCACCATCACAAATGGATCCTCCTTTGAAGAGGAATATTGATTACCAAAATGTACAAATTTTAAATGGCTGGTAAAATTTGCTTCAAGACTTTCTATGGCTAACTGGAGAACCTTTCTGTTGTAGATGCTTACTGGCCTGGGAGAATGATTACAATTACATCATGAGGAATTAGCACATTAGAAGCAGAATGTTTCCACATAGTAAAGGCAAATGAAAAATACATTATGTAAATACAGCATGTCTACTGAGAATCCTTAAAAAGAGTTAGGGGAGAGCGGGGCACAACCTAACACTTTTTGAATTTCGCGGTTTATGTAAATCCACGTGGGGTTCAGAGTAAAAATTTTTATCCACGTTATTTTCACACTTGTCTAGTACAAATATATCGCTTTGTTTCATATTTACAGTGTATATGTTTTTCGTTATTTGCCTCAAAAGAAAGGAAGTGAAACGTGACAACATGCCCCGTAGGTGGGGTACATTGTAACATCTGAGGGGCACGTTGTAACACGACCATATGACAGCTTAAAATGTTATCTGATCGAATGAAAAAAATATACACAACAAACTAAAATATTTTGTCAGTAAAATACATGAGTTAACTTTTTCAAATGAAGTAATGACGTTTTTTAAAAAAATAAAAATGATCTAATTTTGGAGTTTGAAAATTAACACATTGCAACAATGCTTTGAACGGCCCTGATCGCAACACACAGCTGTACAGTAGTTCAAAACAATGTGGACAGATAGATGAAACACATTTAGACATTCAGAAGAACACTCCACTCCTCCACACACAGCTCTCATAGAACACGACACACATAAACCAGCCAAAATGCTTTACATTACTTGAAATAATAACTTCTGAACATTAAACATTGATTGTCAGCCTTTATTCACCTGTTTCTTGAGGTATCTTATCGAAATCCTTAGAAGTAAATCGTGTAAACTGCACCGCTAATGTCACAGAATAGCATAGTTTAATAACAGCGGGGAATATTGTAACACAGTGTTACATCTTTCCCCATCTGCGCGACTGGAGTTTAAAACAGGTTAGTGTCTTCTGCTGGTTTGCGAAGCATTAATAAACTATCTAAACTGATAAATAACAAATTGGAGATTAAAATAATAGCAGATTTGTCTCATTTTAAATGAATATTTAAAACTGAAATGAAAAGTTTACTTCAGCCAGAAATGTACTTTTACTATGGTAAAATAAATATTCAGCGATATCTTCAAAAGGCTTTTGAATTCTGGCGCTCTTTTTTCTCTGCATAGTGTTGCTATGGCAACTAGTAAACACCATAAATTTGGTTATGCTAGCGTGTGTGGAAATATTTAAACCACGCGTGTTACAATTAACCCCGCGTTAGTTTGTGCCCCGCTCACCCCTATATAACAATAACAATATAAAATTGAACATGTTTTGACAGTTTTAAACAGAGCTGAGAGTGCTATACTATTATTTGCGATGGTAGGCATGATCATATTAGCCAAAATAATTTGTAAGCAAACATGCAACGGCTTTGGGTTGTGTAAATCTTTCTGAATGAGGGATGCAGAGTTTGAGGGTTGCGGATTCTGTGCTCTGATAAGTACAACAATATCTATTACTTGAGCGCTGACTGTAAAAAAAAAACGTAATGGTTATTATTCACACATTTACGCATCAACACCACAAAACATACATATTTTACATGTTACAATGATAAAAGTAAGTATTACCAACAACGTTACAACTTTAACGGTAACCCCCTGCATGCCATTCTCGATGCGGCTCTCCTTTAGACTTCCATTCAGACCATGGACAGAATCCCATGTAGCCAACTGTAGGACATAAAAAACAAAACAGAAAGAGGTCAACATTAGCTTCATTTATCTGCAATCTTTCTGTCTGACTTCTGACTTGGAAGTTTACCATAAGTCATATTTTCAAGTGAAACAGGGGATTTATATGTACAAGAAATAAATCAAAATATTGGCTGGTGAAAAGTGGAAAAAATTCACTTCAACTTAAATCTTAAGAACTGTTGTTGAGTTTATTTTTTTCCAATTTGGCCACTAAAATTGTGAAAAATTTTGAAAAATGGAACCAGTCATAGTTGAAGTATTTAAATCCGTTATAACATGCATTATGATATTTATATTATTATGTGTGTGTGCAAGTATTATGAACAGCACACAAAAATATTCAGTTGTCTTGAGTGGGGGGCTAAAATGAAGATGATTAAATTAATTCCAATTATGATTTGGTTTAACACATTAACATGGCTCACATATCAAAATCAATATACACAATCCACATTGACACTGTAGGCGATTAGTTATCAATATCAATGACACTATATTTAATGACCTGATTTAGAAGACTAATCTCATTAATCATCAATTTACTCAAAGAAACAGGTGACAATGAAGTTTAATAACATCATTTAACATTGAGGACTAAGCTCATTTCAAAGTGATGAGTGTTTTTCTTTGAGGTGTTTGCATTAGCTGTAAGCACATCAAATGTGTTGCCATAGAATGTACTCAGAAGAAAAAGAACATTTGCATGCATGTATAAAGTAACAGGCATATCCCTTTAGGAGGCACAGCATTTTCTCTTCATTAATCTTCCATGAGGACAAGTACTACGCTGGTCTGGTTCCAGGTGGTGGCATTGGATCAAATTACAAAATGCATCTGATGACTGCATACTGCCATCACTTGCCTTGGGACCCAAAATTCTTCTTCTTCTTCTTCTTCTTTTTTTTTTCAACAGCATATTTTTTTTTAAGCCAATACTTGGCGTCCTTAGTCATAAGGGATTTCTTCATTACAGTATAACAGCCCTACAGCAGGGGCACAGGGGAAAGCTTGAAATGTTGAAAAATTTATGAAATCCCTCATTTTCTTTCAGAGCAATGCTCTGAACAGTCACAAAGTGAAAATAAAGACAAATGAAAGCGTCTATAACTATGTGTAGTGGTGTTGGTGGGTTGGTAGGTGCTCTGTGTGAGAACTTGCCCTAAATTTATAAATATACTGCTACAGCAAGAACATTATCTGCTTATTCTGTTTTAAATAATAGTATGAAACTCATAGTTGTTACAGATTTGCTACACTGATTACACTGGAACAAGTTTTGAAGTCCAAGTCATTTCATTTTACACTGTCACATTGTGAAAATTAGATTTTTTTTTTATTTTTTTGAGGAGGAGTATGCAAGTTTTGGGACTACCAATTCATAATATTGCATCTTGAAACCATGGACAGACTCACCATTAATTAACAATGTGTTGGAGAGAAAAGAAGTAGTATGAGTATGAGTGCCATGAGTGTTTTATACATAAACTTTGCTCATGTTTTAATAGCTAATTGGCAAACATTAAGCTATTGTAGTAATCTTATCGTTTATATTTGCCATCATAACATGTCAAAAAGACAAGAAATATCAATGAGATGAAACATATGGCGAACAACAGGACTAAAAGCGGAAAATGTGCATTTCACTACTCCCACAGTGTATGAGAGCATTTGAGAGAAGAATAGCATATTGATGTTTCCCTCTATACTGTATGGACTAAAAGGCAAAAAGTTCTAATTTTGTTGTCATTTTGTATTGTCATTTATCAAAATATGTGATCATATTCCAGAGTATATGCAGAGACAAAAACAGTGCACTCCACTAATATTGGCACACTTGGTAAATATGAGTAAAGGTAAATTTTGGATTTTTTATTCAAAGAAGTATTATTGTAAAAGTAAAACAATGGATACTGGGGGGAAACTCACATTATGAAATGTATTTTTTTTATCTAGTTCACATTGGCCACAATTATCAGCACCCAATTATTGCAACCTCTATTTTCCAAGGGAACACCTTTGAGGGGGCTTTCACCAGCGCACCCCGCGGGTCTGGCCCCGCTTCCGCCGAGGCGGAGCGGCAGCTGCACTCGTGGGGTTCGCAGCTCGATCTGCTGGAGGCTATGGAGATGGGTGAATCCCTATCTCCTTCCTCACTCGGCGGATCGAGCGATCTCCTCTTGGATGTGGAAGCCCGCACTGCGGTTTCTTCCCCCCGAGAGGAGGTCTCAGGGCTTCTTCTATCTTCCTGAACAACATCATGAGCCGCAGCAAAGCAGACTTGATGAACGCTTCCTGCGGACAAAGTCAGCACCCCCTAAACCAGTGGTTCCCAAACTTTCCCCCCCCCCCCCATTTGGTTGAGTTATAGGGGAGAGCGGGGCACAACCTAACACTTTTTGAATTTCGCGGTTTATGTAAATTCACGTGGGGTTCAGAGTACAATTTTTATCCACATTATTTTCACACATGTCTAGTACAAATATGTCACTTTGTTTCATATTTACAGTGTATACGTTTTTCATTATTTACCTCAAAAGAAAGGAAGTGACATGTGACAACATGCCCCGTAGGTGGGGTACATTGTAACATCTGAGGGGTACGTTGTAACATAACAATATGACAGCTTATAATGTTATCTGATCGAATAAAATATACACAACAAACTAAAATATTTTGTCAATAAAATACATGTATTGACTTTTTCAAATAAAGTAATGACGTTTTTTTTTTTTTTTTTTTTTAATTAAATAATCTAATTTTGGAGTTGTGACAATGAACCAACCATGCTTGGAACGGCCCTGATCGCAACACACAGCTGTACAGTAGTTCAAAACAATATTGTGGACAAATAGATTAAACACATTTAGACATTAAGAAAAACACTCCACTCCTCCACACACAGCTCTCATAGAACACCACACACATAAACCAGCCAAATGCTTTACATTTCTTGAAATAATCATTTCTGAACATTAAACATCCATTGTCAGTCTTTATTCACCTGTTTCTTGTGGTTTCTCATTAAAATCCATAAAAGTAAATAGTGTAAATTGCATCGCTAATGTCATAGAATAGCATATAATAGCGGGGCACAATGTAACACAGTGTTACAACGTTCCCCGTCTGCGCGACTGGAAAATAATACAGGTTAGTGTCTTCTGATGGTTTGCGAAGTAATAAGATATCTAAACTGATAAATAACAAATTAGAGATTAAAATAATAGCAGATTTGTCTTATTTTAAATGAATACTTAAAACTGAAATGAAAAATATACTATAATATACTAAATATACAAAAGCCAGAAATGTACTTTTACTATGGTAAAATAAACATTCAGCGATATCTTCAAAAGGCTTTTGAATTTTGGCGCACTTTTTTCTCCTCATAGTGTTGCTATGGCAACTAGTAAATACGGTAAATTTGGTTATGCTAGCATGTGTGGAAATATTTAAACCACGCGTGTTACAACTAACCCCGCGTTAGTTTGTGCCCCGCGCTACCCTATATAGGCGTTAAAATGAAAGCGCACGGGTTCACGCAGTTTGTGTGAATCTGGCGATAGATCGCGCATCCACTGACTTAGTATGTTCTGATGAAAGGGTATATATAGGCCATGCCTAAACAGACATCTTACCGGAGAAAATTTATTTGCGTCGTGCCCCCCCTTGGACGTGGTTCCCTTGGGCACTTGCCCAGTTGCCCATATGGTTAATCCGCCTATGGTCACAGCACAGTATGTGGCGCTATTGCAAACAGGAACAAGTACACATAGACATTTTTGTCGACGCGTTATTTGAGCGGACTTTGCTTTTCCATTGAGCATAAGTGGTACACGAGTGGAGCATTCATATGGGCCGTGAGAAACTCAACGGAACGCACATTCATAGAGCGGAATACCGATCAGAGCGTCACACGTTGAGCAGTGCACGCTGAATATTGCCGGGGGGCGCGACAGGTAGTTTCGGCCGTTTATCTCTTTCGAATCTCTATAAAAATAGTCTGACTGTACACTAGCCTTGCCGCGCCCCCCTTATCATAAGGTCGCGCCCCCCAGTTTGGGAACCACTGCCCTAAACGGAGCCTTCCCTTCTTCCCCGATCTTCATAAAGAACTTTCTAGATCGTGGGAGAATCCGTACTCCTACCGCCTCTTTAACCCCTCCGAAAATTATGGAAATGTGGGGGGTGCAGAGGAGTACGGTTATAAGATGATGCCACGGGTAGAACAGACGCTGGCTAGCTATCTGTCCCCCGGTTCGGCATCGTCTTTGAAGGCTCCGTTCTTGCCCACCAAGCCATTAAAAGTTACATCCAGCTTGATGGGCAAGGCGTACACGGCAGCAGGTCAGGCTGGTTCTTGCCTTCACACTATGGCAATCCTCCAAGCTTACCAAGCCGACCTGCTGAAAGAGTTGAGCGACGGCGAGGAAGTGAATGTCACAGACATGCACCGCACGGCAGATCTCGCTCTCCGCGCCACCAAGGAGACCCGTGCTGTTGGGCGGTCTATGGCAGCCCTGGTGGCCGCGGAGAGGCATCTGTGGCTGACCCTGTCCGACCTAAAAAAGAAGGACAGGGCCACGCTTCTGGATGCTCCCCTGCAGCCCACCGGCCTCTTCGGTGCCTCCGTCGACACAGTTGTCGCCAGGCACCAGGAGGCCCGTAAGCAGGCGGCGGCGTTCAGGACGTATCTTCCTCGCCGCGTTTACTCTTCTGAGGCTGCTAGATGGGAACAGCCTCAACCGTGTACGAGCTCCTCACACAGAGAGGCACAAAAGCAGAGCGTTGCCGCCCGCGCTCCTCCGGCGAAGCCTAGAGGGCGGGGCCAGCGACGCTCTAAGTCGGAGGCCTCTAAGAAGAGGCCTGACCTGAGGGTCGTCCTCCAATCTAAGAGGTCCTCGGCTAAACGGCCCTGACGGTTGTGCCACAGGGCCGATGAGGGCAGCCCCTCTCGAGGGGGTTTGCGTTGCACCACAGCTTATGGTCACCAAACCCCCTCGGGGCCCTCAGGAGATCTGTCAGCTAACCCTGCCAGTGTTACAGGGCGCGGCAATCTCCCGCGAACATCATTCTCTAGCCGTTCCGCCCGGAAACGTAGCGGACCTGGAGAGTTCGCAACCCCTACGGGGGTCCTCAGAGAAACGAATTCAGGTGCATCCTGCCAGTACGCTGTTACAGGTCACCGAATCAGTTCCTCAAATAAATCCAGAAACCAGTCTCGAGAGGCTGGTTCCCTTAGTAGAATTTCTGGAAGCGTGGAAACTACTGCCAAATATTTCTACGTGGGTCCTGCGCACTGTAGAGAAAGGTTATTGCATTCAATTCGGCGCCAAGCCGCCACCTTTCAGCGGGGTATTTCCGACTCTGGTGAACCCCGAGCAGGGTCTGGTAATGGAACAGGAAGTAGAAACTCTCCTGAGGCCATCGAGGTGGTCTCTCCACAAGACAGAGAGTCCGGGTTCTACAGCCGGTACTTCATTGTTCCCAAGAAGGATGGAGGGCTTCGGCCCATTTTAGATCTCAGGCAGTTGAACCGCTCAGTCAAGAAACTGAAGTTCAAAATGTTAACTGTCAAACATGTCGTGTCTCAAATCAGGTCCGAGGACTGGTTTGTCACGATAGATCTAAAAGATGCATACTTTCACGTCTCCATCCTTCCTCAACACAAGTTTCTCAGGTTCGCTTTCAGGGGCAAAGCTTACCAATACAGAGTGCTTCCTTTCGGCCTAGCTCTCTCACCCCGAACTTTTACAAATTGTGTGGATGCTGCTCTGGCTCCTCTGCGACTTCAGGGAATCCGCATACTCAATTACATAGATGACTGGCTGATCCTGGCCAGCTCGGAACAGTTAGCGGTTCAACATCGAGGTGTTGTTCTCGCTCACATGAAAGAATTGGGGTTGAGACTCAACGCCAAGAAAAGTGTGCTTTCTCCACTACAGAGAACCACTTATCTAGGTGTAATTTGGGATTCGACCACGATGCAGGCACGAATGTCACCTGCTCGGATCGAGTCGATCCTTACTGCAGTCAATGCGGTCAAGCTAGGCCTGTCACTCACTGTCAAACAGTTCCAAGTACTGTTAGGTCTTATGGCAGCAGCATCCAACGTGATACCTTTTGGTCTGCTGTACATGAGACCACTGCAGTGGTGGCTCAAAACCAGGGGGTTCTCCCCGAGGGGAAACCCACTCCGCAAGATCAAGGTCACGCGGCGATGCCTACGTGCCTTGGCCATGTGGAAGAAACCTCAGGGTCCGGTGTTGGGAGCTCCTTGTC
Source organism: Garra rufa (assembly GCF_049309525.1). NCBI lineage: Eukaryota > Metazoa > Chordata > Actinopteri > Cypriniformes > Cyprinidae > Garra > Garra rufa. Next base: position 12,991,291 of record NC_133382.1, on the reverse strand, counting down.
GCCGCGTCACGCTAGCAACAGATGCATCCCTCACCGGCTGGGGAGCGGTCATGAGTGGCCGCTCAGCCCAAGGCCTTTGGAGCGATCACCATCTCTCTTGGCACATAAATTGCCTAGAGATGCTGGCCGTTTTCCAGGCCCTGAAGTGTTTCCTTCCAGACCTGAGAAACCGTCACGTGCTGGTCCGTACAGACAGCACTGCGGTAGTCTACTATATAAATCATCAAGGAGGTCTCCGCTCACGCCCCTTATACAAGCTGGCGTACCGGATCCTCCTGTGGTCTCAAGGAAAACTTCTCTCCCTGAGAGCAGTCCATATTCCTGGACATCTGAATGTGGGAGCAGACGTCCTGTCGAGGCAGGGGCCGAGGCCCGGGGAATGGATGCTTCACCCACAAGTAGTGAAGCAGATCTGGAGAGTGTTTGGCCAGGCTCAGGTGGACCTCTTCGCGACTCGAGAGACATCGCAATGTCCCCTCTGGTACTCTCTAGTTCCTCCAGCTCCTCTCGGAATGGATGCTATGGTACAGACGTGGCCGAGGCTTCGTCTGTACGCTTTTCCCCCGATCGCTCTGCTCCCAGGAGTTCTGGAAAGGGTACGCCGGCATCAAGTGTGACTGTTGCTAGTAGCCCCGTACTGGCCGGCCCGAGTATGGTTCTCGGACCTAATCGCCCTCCTCGACGGCTCGCCGTGGGAGATCCCCGTCAGGAGGGACCTTCTCTCTCAGGCTGGGGGCGCAAACTGCCACCCCCACCCGGAGAGGTGGAAGTTATGGGTATGGCCCCTGAGGGGGCGCAACTCATAGAAGCTGGTCTCTCAACCGAGGTTGTTGAGACCCTTCTCCAATCCAGAGCTCCCTCTACGAGGAAACTTTATGGCCTTAAGTGGAACCTGTTTGTTCTATGGCGTACAACTGTAACACAGTTTAGACCCAGTTAACTGCCCGATAGGTACAGTACTGGAGTTCCTACAAACTCGTCTTTCCGCGGGGCTAGCTCACTCCACCCTGAAGGTGTACGTGGCGGCCATATCTGCCTACCACGCCCCTCATGGTGGCCTCTCAGTGGGCAGAGACCCCCTGGTCATTCGTTTCCTCCGCGGTGCACTCAGGCTGAGGCCTCGAGTGAAACCGAGGGTTCCTACGTGGGACCTAGCCGTGATGCTAGAAGCCCTATGTAAGCCTCCATTTGAGCCCATAGAGGAGATCTCAGATCGCATGCTTACTATAAAGACAGCGCTGCTGCTATCTCTTACCTCTCTAAAGAGAGTTGGGGACCTACAGGCCCTATCAGTGGCCCCTTCTCATATTGACTTTGCCCCAGGGGTGGCCAAAGCATTTCTCTACCCGAGAGTTGGGTACGTTCCCAAGGTCACGTCCCTAGCATCACAGCCAATCACGCTTCAGGCGTTTTATCCTCCTCCATTCATGGAGCCCGACCATAGGAAGTATAACTGTATGTGTCCAGTTAGAGCGCTAGACGCATACGTCCACAAAGCTGCCGCGTGGCGTAAAACAGAGCAACTGTTTGTCTGTTTCGGCCCTCCAAAAAGGGGGTGCCCGGCCTCAAAGCCTACAATCAGTAGATGGATCATAGATGCCATTTCTACCGCCTACGAGTCCTCTGGTCTCCCATCCCCGTTGGGAGTCAAGGCTCACTCCACTCGAGGCCTATCGGCCTCCAAAGCTCTAATGGCAGGTGTCCCAATCCAGGACATCTGCAGTGCTGCGGTTTGGTCCTCTCCCCTGACGTTTGTCAGGTTCTATGAACTCGACCTCAGAGCCACTCCGGGCTCCTTCGTCCTCTCGCCTTAGCAAGGCTAAGCCCGAGAGATTCAGCCCCCTCCCTAGCCAGGAGGAGACTTCTCAAGGCGCATTCTTTTTACAAAAAAAGAAGAGAAGTCCTTTTGCCATCTTTCTCCTCGAGTGCCTGAGGGCCGAGGAGTATTTCTCCCCCTGCGATTGGCCACATGGCAAGCAGCGGTAGAGAACTGCATCCTCGTGTGCCTGAGGGCCGAGGATCACACTGCCTTTTTGTCCGTGGAATACTAGACAAAGGCTCATACCTCTCGCGTCCTGGCAAAGTCACCAGGCCGAGTCATTTCCAGTCCCTCTTGTTCTGGCTCTTCCCAGACAAAGGACTAAGACTCCTCGTGCGCCCGCGGGCTGAGGAATACCTCCTGCGCTGGCTGGCAACCAAGCAGAGGTCTACCATTTTCCTCGTGTGCCTGAGGGCCGAGGTTCATATTGCCCTCTTGTCCGTGGAATACTAGACAATGGCTTATTCCCCTCGTGTCCTGGTAGGATTACCAGGCCGAGTTTATTTCAGTCCCTCTTGTTCTGGCTCCTTCCAGACAAAGGACTTAGACTCCTTGTGCGCCCGAGGGCCGAGGAGTACCTCTCGCGCTGGCTGGCGACCAGGCAGAGGTCCACTACTATCCCTCGTGTGCCTGAGGGCTGAGGATCATATTGCCCTCTTGTCCGTGGAATACTAGACAATGGCCTATTCCCCTCGTGTCCTGGCAGGATTACCAGGCCGAGTTTATTCAGTCCCTCTTGTTCTGGCTCTTCCCAGACAAAGGACTTAGACTCCTCGTGCGCTCGAGGGCCGAGGAGTACCTCTTGCGCTGGCTGGCTACCAGGCAGAGGTGTATCACTGTTTTCCTCGTGTGCCTAAAGGCCGAGGATCTCATTGCCCTCTTGTCCGTGGAATACCAGACAATGGCTTATTCCCCTCGCGTCCTGGCAAGGTCACCAGGCCGAGTCATTTCCAGTCCCTCTTGTTCTGGCCCTTCCCAGACAAAGGACTAAAACTCCTCGTGCGCCCGAGGGCCGAGGAGTACCTCCTGCGCTGGCTGGCTACCAGGCAGAGGCGTATCACTGTTTTTCATACTGCCCTCTTGTCCGTGAAATACTAGACAAAGGCTTATACTTCTCGCGTCCTGGCAAGGTCACCAGGCCGAGTCTTTCAGTCCCTCTTGTTCTGGCGGTACCCCAGACAAAGGACTACCACTTCTCCTTGTGGGCCTGAGGGCCGAGGAGCACTGTAGGAGGTCGAGTACCCTGTCCTCGCGTGCCCAAAGGCCGAGGACCATACACACCCTCTTGTCCGTGGAAAACTAGACAATGGTTTTTGCGGTCCCTCTTGTTCTGGCTCTTCCCAGACAAAGGACTAAGACCAGGCGACCAGACAGAGGTCTACTACCTTCCTCGTGTGCCCGAGGGCCGAGGATCGCATGGCCCTCTTGTCCGTGGAATACTAGACAATGGCTCATTCTACTTGCGACCTGGCAATACCCCCAGGCCGAGTCTCTTCCTGTGCTCTGGCAAGGTCCACCAGACACAACTTTCTTCCACCCTTGTCCTAGCAGACACTAGGCAGGGCTTTGGAAATTATGGGGGCATTGACATCTCGTTCCCCATAGCGTTTCTGACACGGCTCGAGTTCCCGGAAGGGAACGTCTTGGGTTACGTATGTAACCTTAGTTCCCTGAGGGAACGAGACGCCGCGTCACGGACCATAATTCCCGCACCCTGCGGCGCTCGCTTCATTCCTAAAGAGCTGCCGCCGGCTTCAAACGCACATGTTTATACTTCCTGGTCGCTGACGTCACCGCGCCTGTGACGTCACTCCCGTCGTACTATTGGTTGTTAGACAATGACTCAGAATGCTGCCCACCAATGGCGTTCCCCATAGCGTTTCTGACGCGGCATCTCGTTCCTTCAGGGAACTAAGGTTACATACGTAACCCGAGACGTTTTCTCCTAAAAGGCGAGATGGAGAACACCTGACAAGAGATTAGAGACCTTTTCTAGGGTTCAGGTCAGGTAACTGGGATGGTCATGCAGAAGTTTAATTTTGTGCTCAGTGACACATTTTACTGATTGAAGATCCAGTCATGGCCCATTATACTTTTTCTAATAGAAGCAGTCAGGTTTAGATTTTTGTATCTGCTAGTATTTGATAGAATCCATAATGCCATGTATCTAAACAAGCTGTCCCAAGGCACAAAAATAAGCCCACTACATTAAAAGTCCAGCAGTACATTTAACTCTGGGCATGGGGTACTTTTTATTCTTGTTTGCACCAAACCCATCTTTTTTTAGTTTTATATGAACATAGAAGCCAGTCCTGCTTGAAGTTCCAGTCATGTTTGACAACTAAATTTGTTTGAGTTTGTATTTGGGTGAACGAGGATAAATTTTCTTAAAACCCTCCTGAACAACATGTTGTGATGTAGGGGCTTTTTTATATTTTACTTTTAAGGCTTTCTGCCCCCAAAATTCAAATAATATCTGCAGTTCTCCAGCTGTGATCCTTGGAGAGTAGTGATGCGCGGGTCGGGGTTTTTTTCAACCCGCGGGTCCCGCAATTATGAAATTATTTGGCCCGCCCCAGCCCGCCCCGCAGTACTGTGTCTATTTTTACAACCCGCCCCGCCCCGCACCCGCGACAATTAAATAGACATACTATGCATTGTAATGCAAATGAAAACCGAAAGTGCTTTTCGCCCTTTAAACTGGCAACAATACTGTACGATTATGAATATGAACCATAAATCAAATCATATTAATAACAAGATAATCAGTGGTGTAACGTTAGTGGTGCCGGAAGAAATGTGGGTATATATGCTTCATTTATGAATATCGGTTTGAACTTTCTATTTGAACGCATTCGTTTACTGGATCCTTGGACTGAAAGGTTTAAAGGTTCACTGGTTTAAGGAAGTTCTGATCATGAAAATCTGCTTCTTTTTATTTGTAAGATATTGTGTTCGTTATTATGTACTGTTTAAAATGACTAGGGTGCAGGACGCAGCGGGCGCAATACATTTCAAAGCAAGCCGGCGCCACAGTCCTGACTACATCATTGCTGTCTTTATTGTGTGTTTTTAGCGAATATTTACATTCATTCACATATGACTGGATGTGGTTGACTGTCATGATTTTGGCTAATGCAGGATAATGCGCATCAGAGGAGATTTAAATACGCATAGCACCAGGCCAGCAGAGCTGAATGTGAGTTCGCTTGATGCGCTTGTGGCTGGCAGCGGGAGCTGCTTGGCGCTTTCGTGACGTGACGTGTTGATAACCTTATTAAAGAACTTAATAAAATATGAAAATAGATATTCCCAAATATGTAATATAGGCTATAGGGGATTGCACGCAACATACATTGATTTTTTTAAATTTTATTTTGTTTTTAATGACCCGCCCCAACCCGCCCCGCAAATAAAGTGACAGTTTCTTTACCCGCCCCAACCCGACCCGCGGGTTACCCGCGGGGCCCGCGGGTTATGAGACGACCCGCGCATCACTATTGGAGAGGACTCTTCTCCTCATTGTGCATCAGGATGATATAGACACTCTTCCAGACAGATTTATAACATCTTTAGTTGACTGGAACTACTAATTATTGCCCTGATGGTTGAAATGGGGATTTTCAGTGTTTTAGCTATTTTCAAACAGCCACTTTCCATTTTGTGTAGCTTAACAATCTTGTTCTGAACATCAGAACTATATTATTTGGTTTTACACCTTGTGATAGATGAATAAGTAAATTTGGACTTTTGTGTTCTTCATATGTATAATCCTGTAAAACAGGAAGTCATGGCTGTAAAATTGCATGCTTCTAGGTGTGCTTAAAAATGTAAATATGAATGGGAATTTCTAGGGGTGCCAATAATTGTGGCCAACATGCATTAAAGAAACACATTTCATAATGTGATTAATGATGGAGATTAAAGCTGCCTTCACACCATGTTGTAATTCTGAGATGACAACACGTGATATTCTACTCTGAATTGTGTGTTTCTATGGCAAAACTATCAACGCCAAAGCCCTCAAGTGCTCCTGAACTTGTAATTACAACTTGTAAACTCAGAATGTTCTGAGAGTTACAACTTGGACCAATGACAGCTGTACCACCTGACTGCCGCCAGACTCAATTTGGCGCTACTTAGGCGTTAACTCTGAGTCCCAGAACATAGAAAGCTATGGGTAAAATGTCATGTGTTGTCATACTGGAACTATGGTAATTATGACATGGTGTGAATGCAGCCAAATTTCCACATCCGCCTTTGCTCATATTTACCAAGGGTGCCAGTATTAGTCAGCGGCACTGTAAGTCATTCATACATTGATTTCCCTGATAAGTTTAAACATCACTTCAACCAGTGTTTGGTGAAGCTAGTGAGACGCAGAAATGACACAGTCTTAAAATCTGTCTTAGCAAATTGGCTGTATAGTAAATGAGTCATTGAGCTTTTTCTAAATGTATGACTGAAAATACTACTGCTTCCTGTAGACAACAGCGTTAAACACAAATGTCTGGCAACACTTCACCCTGTCTGTCTGTCACGGCTCTGCTTAGAGTGATGATCTGAAAGAGCATGGATGAGAATGAGGAGGCCACCAATTCATCAAATACTGTCAGATTTTTCCGCTTTCTGCCAAAGTTTTCTCTCCGATGACAAATGAAATTGAAGACTTGATAGATGGCCGTCTTATCCAGGGGCTCAAGAGACTCAGCGAACAAACAAAAGCATATCCTTCATCCTCTATTTGATGTCTTATCAGTCTTGACCCCAAACTAGACAAGCATTTATCTGTTTGCTCAGACCTCGATGACTTTGGGATAAAAGTTTTTAAATAATAAATGACTGGGTAAAAGCAAACAGGACTCTGTGGACATCCACTCTTTTTGCCAATCTGTGTTGTATGAAACGAGAATTTAAAATGACTAAGACTAAGACTGACTATGACTACACTAAGACATCTAAATTTAGTGGAACAGGCATTTTTTTTCTTGCCATTTTAATGTGCTGAGTCAGTGTTGTGCTTTATGCTTGCCATTTAAAGCTAAAACAAGTAATCAAGTATTTACACAAAGGCCGCAAAAGACTGCTTTTTATTTTTTATTAGTCATATGGTCTACTTTTATGATATTTTTTTTGTGCTTTTGGGAGATTAGAGCTGTATTTTGAAACCAAACCAAATTTCAGTTGTATTTACACAGCATATTCAAGATAAAAAAAGGTTATTAAATATAGTTAAATAAATAAAGTTAACATAAAATGTATGTTTTGCAAGCAAATGCTATTTTAATCTGATTTTCAAAGTAAATCTTACAACCAGTCTTTTTCTTTTCTTTGTTTTCCCGCTAATAGTTAGCCTTAGTGAAAAGTCAGTAACATGTCCTGATTTCCTCTCTAAGCTAAGTGGAGTGATATTTCACTTCACATCAGAAACATCTGTGTTTTTGTCTGATGTATTCATGGTACCAGGGCATCTAATAGCTTGCTAATTCAATAGCGAGAATGGATGTACGCTACGCTTTTGTTTGGTGGCAAAGCCTGATACGTGACTGGGACCAAGCCAAGAGCTCCAAAAGCTTATCTGGGCTTTGCTATATCGTGATTGGCCATAGCATCTTATAAACGGCAGCTGTAGCATTTCATTGGACAGCATTAGACAGAACAGCTGGCCCAGCAAACTCTCTGACACTGTGTTTATCACCACCTTGTGTTTCTCTTTCCACTGAAAACCTAAAAAGCTTAGCAGGAAAACACACCTTGAGATGTCCTTACTAGGTATGTGCATTTTAGTCATTTTGACTACTCAACTAATCAGGAGGGCTAGTGTGACATCTGTTCTGTTTTGGTACATTTGTGTTTTGTTACTGGACTTCGATTAGTATGAAATGTTTTGAAGAATCAAATCACACAAAAATCAAGTAATGCAATCAATGTGTTTTCATGATCAATCATTGCTACCACTTTTGAATAGTTCCAACAGCTCTTCTGTCAGGTTGCACATATTTATCTGTTTCTGGTAAACACTGCTTAACGTAGAACAGTAACCAACTACTTAGTGAACTCTATAAACAAAGCCTAAAATTGGGACATTGACAAATGCTACTGTCCATTTTTTTTGGTACTGTCAACAGCATGATATGATATGGTAATAATTCAGTTTCATGGTTTATATAAAAGAACAGTATTACCATATGATAAGGGACACATATTTAAGAATCCTCAAATCTGAGTGAAATATGCTATGTTTAAACAGAAAAGAAATCTTTGTGTTTTTATAATTGGATACATTTTTAACTATTGATGCATGGCTATGATTTTAGACACCCACATTCACATAACACCTATTTTGACACTCTTTTGACCAATTTCAGCAATTTCAGTAATAACTCAGAATTGTTCCATCTCATTGTCCATTTTCTTTGTCTCGAATCAGCCTTTGATTCCAAAGTATTATAGTAACAATGTATGCTGCAAGTTACATTATGAGATGAGATTTTGATTACTCTAAAATTTTGTCTTTGTCAGGAAACAGAAAAAGGCTAATTGGCAAATTATAATAGAGAGAAAATGGAAAATTAAACAAGGATATGCATGCAATAGTGTGGTACATAGGAAAAAGAGGAATCAAAGGAAAGTAATAGCTCTATTCCAAAACATAGATGGAATAGAGCTAGTTAGAATAGTAGTCTAGCTGTTTACTGTGCACACAGACAGCTGCTTTCTAAGGCAACGTCCTTACTAAAACAGACACTAAAAAGTGACTGATTTAGCATAGCTAACAAGCTAGAATGTTGCAAAGCAAATGACATTATAGAAATAAGCTTAAAAGTTAGTAACTAATAGTTTGTAGGATGTCTAAAATGTACTATCAAAATAAAGTGTAACCTAACTTAATTTGAAACAAATACATTTCATTAGAAACAAATAATATATGTACAAAACTGAAACTGATGTTCATGTTTACTAATAGTGTTACAGCCAACCTATTGTAAGATTTATAGTTGACAATATAGGAACGTTATAAGAATATTTCAAATATAAAGCACAAGAACATTTGAGTTATTGGGTCAGATTTACTAACAGCTTAAACTAGCGCAAACTAAAGTCCAGTGTTGGGTAAGTTACTCTAAAAAAGTAATGGAATACTAGTTATTAATTACATCTTCAACAGTGTAATAAGATTACTGTACACATTACTCTCTCCAAAAAGTATTTAATTAATTATTACTAATTACTTTCTAAATCCTATATCAACCTCGACAAGTTAATGATACAAGATTAGACATGAAACAGTAATTATTTCATTCTTTCAAATTAATAATATAATATCTACATAAATTCTGGTCACACTTAAGATTAGGGTCCAATTCTCACAATTAACTAACAACTAACTATGCCTTACTTTTGCCTAAATATACTCCTAATTGCTTATTAATACTTAGTAAAGTAGTTGTTAGGTTTAAGAATTGGGTAGGATTAAGGATTTAGAATAAAGTCCTGCAGAATAAGACATTGATATATATATTTTTAAGTAATAATAAACAGCCAATGTCCCAGTTATATTCATGCTAATAACAAACTAGTTAATAGGGATAATTGGACACTAAAGTGTTACCATTCTTATTAACTCACCAAAGTATTTAAAATGAGAAGCGTACATAAGAAGCATGCATTTTAAGGATAAACTGTACATTTTGATGTTAAATCCACTATTGTATTGTTTATAAATATTCTACAGTCTATACACAGTATTAAGTTCAATTACATAAGAAGTAACTGTAATTAAATTAGAGAAAAATAAAAGTAATCCCTTACTTTATTTTTCAAGAAAAAAGTAATTAAATTACAGTAACTAATTACTTAGTAACTAGTCACACCCAACACTGCTAAAGACAGTGAAAAATGAAAATGTGTGGACATAGCTATTTTTGGATTTAAACTTATTGCACATGCTTTATTTAAATAAAATCATGCAATGTGATTTACTAAATTTTGTAGTAGTTAGTGGTACACTGTTACAGACTGCAGATCTGAGTGACTGCAGATGGTCACTGTAGTCACCCGGATCCAGTCCGTATCCAGTCCAGATGGTGGATCAGAATCTAGAGATGAACTCTAAAGCCCTAAATGTCAGTGGAGACCATAACAACTAAATGAGCCCCAGAGACAGATCCCCAGTGAAGACCTTGTCACATAGACAACCATAGGTATACGATCATGGAAAGCAGATGAGTCCTCTGCACAATCTGACCTTGTTGCAGCCTGGAATTAAACTGCTGGTTTTGTCTGCCCCCCCGACTGAGCCTGGTTTCTCCCAAGGTTTTTTCTCTATTTCTGTCACCAAAGGAGTTTTGGTTCCTTTGACACACTATTTTCCTGTTTAACACTGTAAAACTGTTTTGACACAATCTGTATTGTAAAAAGCACTATATAAATAACAGTGACTTGATTTGTTTGATCTCCAGCTTCCTTTATATTTATAACTCAAATATCACATTTTATCCAACTTGATGGATTTTTTGGTTACTGAACTTGTTGCAATACATTGTAGAATTTCTTTATCTTGAAGAGTAACATGTGACAGTTTATTTATTTATTTATGTATTTATTTATTTATTTTATTTTTTTTTCCAAATTTGTAACAGCATTACATCCTGTCTATAACATGCTGAAAAGGCTTAAGCCCATCTACACTGCATCTAAAAACAGATTACCTCAATTATATTTTTTTTTCTCATCCATTTGTCCTGCTGTTGGAAATACGCAAAAGTATGTCAGAAAAAAAAATGGGTATCCATCTGCTGTTGGTGTGCCAGTGTCAACAGTATCATTTATTATAAAGGGCTTTTTTTGCTTTTGACATGACACGACACAACGTCCCATTCACATCCACTGTAGACAAAGTGTTAGTTACGGGAGTGCGTCACAAACATTTTAAAATCCTTGTCTTGGTAGGCAGCTGAGTAGATTTTTGTACAGAGCTAATATATAGAAGCAGTCAGAGAAAAGCTATTTGGACAGACAGAGACACTAAACACTAAGATAAGACAAAAATGAACAAAGAGTCAAGATACTGAGTCACCCTTGAAGAAATCACTTGAAACTTTCCAGCCTTCTTTCACCTCCAAAGGGTTTCTTGTTTAGCCAGGAATTGTATTTGCCTCCGTTTTCAAACCATGACATACAGTATGTCAAATTAACAGCACGGCTCGCTGTTTGTCTCCATACCAGGGTGGAAATGCAGTTGGCTACATTAATCTCTTCTTGGGCGGCACTGCTTAGAAGACTAAAGCTGGTTCTCTAATAATGAACAACAACAGGACTGAGTACACTTGACGTACCATTAGCTGTCCTTTCCTTTCATTATAGCTAATAAATGTGCTTTGTATGAGGGGGAGCCAGTACTGCCAGGCCCCGTGTGTGTGCGGGCAGGGAGTAAATGGTTGTGCCACTGTGGATCCTAATGGCTATAATGTGATACAGTGGGTTCATAATTCAGGTTGGGATGCAGGGTGATTAAATCTTCATTACCAGCAGACTGTTTCCTCTCCTATAATTTATATTACTCTTTTTTTTTAAATGATGGATGGAGCCAAACAGTTTATGACTACAAAAACAAAGCATGGAAATCAGCAAATCCAGCTAAGAAGAGAAGAGAGGACAGAATATCAGTAATGAAAATTACTTGTGATTGTTCTAGGAAAAAGCACAGCAAAAACTAGAGAAAACATCCAACTATAGGCTCAGTAACCTGTTCTAGAAGATATGGAATTGAATAAACAGTGTGTAGGGAACACTTAGCTTACAGTGACTTGCGAAAGTATCCATACCCTTTAATTTTTTCATAGTTTGTTATGTTGTTGCCTTATGTTAAACTGCTTTAAATTACTTTTTCTTTTCCACATCAATCTACACTTCATACACTATAATGGCAAAGCAAAAAAAAAAAAAAAAACTATAATGGTTCCATTGCATAAGTATTTATCTGGGACAGTTTAAATTTAGCACAGGAGCATTCAAATTGCTTGTTGATGTTACTACACTTCAAGTGAAGTTAACCTGTGGCAAATTTAATTAAATGGGTATGATTTGGAAAGGCACACATGTTTAATAAAAGGTCTAACAACTGAAAATGCATTTCAGAGCAAAAACCAAGCCCTAGAGCTCAGAGACAAGACTGCATCAAGCCACACATCTGGGGAAGATTTCAGAAAAAAAAAATTCTGCTGTATTGAAGGTTCACAGAAAAATGTAATCTTTATTACTCTTAATAGAATAAGTTTGAAACAACCTCCTAAAACTGGCCTCCTGGCCAAACTGAGCAATTGATGGAGAAGGGACTTGGCTAGAGTGGTGACCAAGAACCTGATGGTCACTAGTTGAGCTTCATTATCATATATGCAGAAGAGAGAAACTTACAATAATAATCCTTTCCTCACTGAAGACACATGAAAACACACTTGGAATATGCAAAAAAAAAAGCATCTAAAGGACCCCCAGACTGTGAGAAACAAGATTCTGTGGTCTGATAAACCTCAATTGCAAGCATCATGTTTTAAGCAAACCAGGCATTGCTCATCACCTGCATAGTACCATCCCAAAAGTAAAGTGTACTGGTAACAGCCTCATGCGGTGGTGCTGTTTTTCAGTGGCAGAAAGTGAGGGAGTTGTCAGAGTAGAAGAATAGCTCAATGCACCAATATTTTGAGATAGCTTTAATGAAAATCCAGTCCAGAGCATTCAGAAACTCAGATTGGGCAGAAGGTTCACCTTCCAACAGGGCAATGACCCTAAGCACATAGCAAGAGTGACTTATACTGTACACAACTCTTTGAATGTCCTTGAGTGGCCCAGCCTGAGCCTGGGCTTGAATCCAATCAAACATTTCTGGAAAAAACAGAAAATGTCTGCCAGACCCCATTCAAGCTGACAGAGCTTGAGAGGTGAAGAGGTGAGATGAAGCAGATAATTGCCAAATGTTGATGTGCAAATCTTGTTGCATTATACCCAAAAAGACTTGACGCTGTAAAGGTGCTTTAGCTAAATACTGAGTTAAGGTATGAATAGTTATGCAGTGTGTTTTAGTTTTTGTTTTTATATAAATGTATGAAGTTGTGACTATTATGTTTTTGCTTTGTCATTATGGTGCATGGAGTGTAGATTGATGTGGAAAAAGTAATGCAAAACAGTTTAACATAAGGCAGCAACCTAACAAAAAGTGAAAAAAAATGAAGGGGTATGAATAGGCACTGTATGCTGTTTAAACAGAGCAATAGGCACATGTCATAAAGTTCGCATTATAGCATGTTTGGTCTGCCCTGTCAAGCTTGCCAAATCTCTGTGACTCCTCACTGCTGTTTACTCTTGCCTCTCGGCTGTTTGACACAGAGGTGAGGGGTGAAAATGGCAGTCTGGGTACACAATCTGCACAGATGACATCAAGTTGTTCTCATTGGAAAGTCTATCAAAAAAGTAAATTACTCCCCAACAGGAAACTCAATTTAAGTTTTCATTTTACTAAAGGTGACTGGTAATGAAAAAAATAATAAAAAATCATGTCAGCTTTTACACCAGATACTAGAAATGGAAGCCTGAGCTATTGAACTCACTCGTTTTATGTCTTTTCCAAACGTCTCACTGAAGCTGGTTCCCAAAATCTCGAACTGAACGTGGGAATTTGATCCATTGTCCATGAAGTCCATAATTCCGGTGAGACCAGTTATTCGGCCCTGTGGGAACAAAACTGTCAATATCAATACACAATAAAGTGACATAGTAAAAAGAACTGAGCCAGATCAAAGTGCAGTGTGCTGTACCCTTTATACATTGAATTTTACCAATTACAATTTCAAACCTTAGGGCTTCCTTGGGCTTGACAATAAGAATGACCTCATGGCCTGGGGACACTGGGAGAGAGGTTTGGCTCAGTTGGCACAGCAGATGCGCAAAGTGTGGGCATAAACCTAGAATAAGTTCTGGTTTTCAGAAACAGCTATATCTCAAGTTAAAAAAAAATAAAATAAAAAAAATAATTAATAATAATAATAATTAAAAATAATAATATTTAATAGTCTTTTTTTGCATTGGTTTCTTAATGCAACATCATTCATTTGTGAACCAAAGTACACTTGTGGCTGTTAAAATTCATACCAAAAAAGATACCCCATTATAATCATGACAATGCTTCTCTGTTTAGTGATGTGACAAGCATCAATATCAGACACCTTTAGAGAGAATGGGTTTAAATGCAAAACAACAGAAACAATAATGATATGGCTGCATTAATCAATCATTTTTCCTCACTTTGTGAATTTTAAAAATAGTGTATAATTAGATGCAAAATTCATAATAACTAGTTCCCTTCCGGGAACTCAACACTGCGTCATCAACGCTTTGGGGAAATGCCATTGGCGAGCCCGCCTCTGAATCAGTCTGTAGCCAATAGGATGACGGGAGTGACGTCACCGGGGCGGTGACGTAGGCGACCAGGAAGTATATAAGCATGTGCGTTTCAAACCGGCTTCAGCTTTTGTCATTCAGCGAAGCGCTCTGTGTCTGTTTGTCTGTTTCATTCCACTGCTTTTCTGTGCCAGTTTGCACAACTTTTATTTGAGTGGATATGTTACCAACTTAGAAAGGGGGAAAAGTATTTCTAGCGGTTTAGCAGCCTCACAGACAGCGTGTCCCTCCCTGCCGGCAGAGAAAGCTTTCTGCTGGTGGGGATACACGCAGTCTGTGTGTGGCTGTGTGGGTGCGGAGCATGCTCAGTCAGCCCTTGAGGGGGCTGGCTGTTTGCGGTGTGAAAGCGCGCTTTCCACTGCACATACTCCGTTCTCGGAAGACTCTCTTTGAGGAGGGAGTTTTCACCAGCGTTCTTCACGGGTCTGGCCCCGCTTCCGCAAAAAAGGCGGAGCGGCAGCTGCACTCGTGTGGTTCGCAGCTCGATCTGTTAGAGGGATGGAGACGGGTAATCCCCTATCTCCTCCCCCGCATAGCAGATCGGATGATCTCCTACTGGATGAGGAAGCCCGCGCTGCGGTTCTTCCTACCAGAAAGAGGTCTCAACGTTTCTCTTGTCTTCCTCCGAGGAGGTTGATGTGGAGAACGTTGTCAAAAGTATTCAACCGCCCCCCGATTGCCTCAATGTTAGGAGCTTTGGAAGTACTGAATAAAGCTATGGCCAATCCAAATAATAAAGTAATTATTTTTGACCACTGCTTTAGAGATGAGCCGTAGGAAAGCAAACTATTTGTTTTCTTCGGACTAAGATCTGCACTTCCAAAAAGGAGCCTTTTTGTTTTTTCCCAATCTACACAGTTAAAAAGAAAATCACTGTTTAGATCGGAAAAATCCAGTTTAACCCGCTCTTCACCCCCTTTTTTGAATAGTTTACTATTAATAATGGGGGCTGAATGAGCACGGGTATAAGATGGTGCCGGGGGTTGAACAGACGCTTACGAGCTATCTGTCACCCAGTCTGGCATCATCACTGGAAGCTCCGTCTTTGCTTTCCAGGCCACATGTATATAATACAAGCCTGATGTGCAAAAGTACACGTGCCGGATGCTGTACGGGAGCAGTAACCGGCCGTGTATCAGCTCCTTACATAAAAGGCTCTTAATGGAGCGTTGCAGTCCGTTTTTCCTCCGGTAATACCTAGAGGACGGGGTTAGCAACATTCCTGACCGGGGGCTTCAAAAACTAAAGCCCGATCTGAGGGTCGTGCTTCAGTCTGAGAGGTCCTCGGCTAAAACAGGGAGATCTGTCAGCCAACCCTGCTTGTGTTACAGGGCGCGGCAATCTCCCGCGAACATTATTCTCTAGTTTTTCCGCCCGGAAACGTAGTGGAGCTAGAGAGTTCGCCACCCCCACGGGGGTCTTTAGAGGGATTAATTCAGATGCTTCCTGCCAGTGAGCTGTTACAGGGCACTGAATTAAAAACCCTAGGTAGTACCAGAAACCAGTCTGAGAGGCTGGTTCCCCTAGTAGAATTTCGAGCAGCGTGAATACTACTGCTGAATATATCTACATGGGACCTGCATATGGGGCGTTTTTATTACTACTACCCAGAGCAGGGTCTGGTTATCGATGGAGGGACAACTGGCAGCCAATTGCTGGTTTTGGAAGCCCGCTAGGCGGTACTTCCTCCAGCAAATGGGCCTCAGTGCTACGTTTATCCTCCTCTGAGGAGGTGGATACGGAGAGCGTCACCGACGTTCCGTTCCCTCAATCGCCCACACTTGCAGCTGCAGTTCAGGTGTCTCCTGCCGGTTCACCGTTACAGGGCACCGAGCTGTAAGCTCAGGGCAAAATAGAGGCCAGTCTCGAGAGGCTGGTACCCTCAGTAGAACTTCTGGCAGCGTTATTACGACTGCCGACAGTATCTACGTGGGTCCTGCGTTCTGTGAAGAAGGGTTACTATATCTAAAGAACCCTCCTTCAACGCGGGGCTTCCACCGAGGTGGGCTCCGAGCAGGCTCTAGACAGGGACCATCGAGGTGGTCCCTCTTCATGAAGGATGGGGGGCTACGGCCCTTCCTAGATCTCAGACAGTTGAATCTTTCAGTCAGAGTAACTGAAGTTCAGACTGGCGGTTACGTCACAAATCAGGTTCGAGGACGAATTTGTCATGATAGATCTAAGAATGTCTCCATCCTTCCTCAACAACAGCAGGGAGCTCTTCTTTCAGCCTAGCACTCTCCCCCCCTAACTTTCGCAGAGGGTGTGGATGCGGCTCTGGCTCCTCCATGATTCCAGAGCATCCATATACTCGACCACTGTAAGCCAGGCAGCATCGAGGTGCTGCTCTCGCTCACATGAAAGAATTGGGGTTGAGACTCAACGCCAAGAAAAGTGTGCTGTCTCCATTACAGAGAACCACTTATCTATGTGTCGTATGGGATTCGACCACGATGCAGGCACGGTTGTCTCCTGCTCGGATCGAGTCGATCCTTACTGCAGCAAATGCGGTCAAGCTAGGCCTGTCACTCACTGTCAAACAGTTTCAAGTACTGTTAGATCTTATGGCAGCAGCAGCCAACGTGATACCTTTTGGCCTGCTGCACATGAGGCCGCTACAGTAGTGGCTCAAGACCAAGGGATTTTCCCCGAGGGGGAAATTCATTCCGCAAGTTCAAGGTCACGCGGCAATGCCTACGTGCCCTGGACATGTGGAGGAAATCTTGGTGTTTTATGAGAGCAGACGTCCTGTCGAGGCAGGGGCCAAGGCCCGGGGATGTGTGCTTCACCCAGTATGAGTGAAGCAGAGTTAGAGAGTGTCTGGCCAGATTCAGGGGACTCATTTGCGACTCATGAGACATCGCAATGACCCCTCTGGTGCTCTCTACTGCTTCCAGCTCCTGCGGGACTGGATGCTATGGTACAGACATGGCTGAGGCCTTGTCTGTACGCCCTTCCCCCCGATCGTTCTACTCCCTGGAGTTTTTGAGGGTGACCCCTGAGGGGGCACATCTCATGGAGACCGGTCTCTCAACCGAGGTTGCTGAGACCATCCTTTTTACTCCAGAGCTCCCTCTATGAGGAAGTCCTATGGCCTTAAGGGAAAGTGGTTTACTGCGTGGTGTAACCAGCACCAAATATGACTCAGCTTACTGCCCAATTGGTACAGTACTGAAGTCGCTGCAGTCTCGCTTTCCGCAGGGTTGACCCACTCCACCCAAAAGGTGTACGTGGCGGAATTACTGGCCTTCCACGCCCCTTTTCGGTGCTTGTCAGTGGTTAGAATCCCCTGGGTCATACGCTTTCCTCCAACAGTGCACTCAAGAGCAGATGCCCGGCTGAGGCTCGGAGAATGGAATGCTTCACCCCGAGGGGTGAAGCAGATATGGAGAGTGTTCGACCAGGCTCAGGTGGACCTTTTGCGACTCAACAGACATCGCAAGGTCCCCTCTGGTTCTCTCTAGTGCCTCCAGCTCCATTGGGACTGGACGCCATGGTACAGACGTGGCCGAGGCTCCGTCTGTACGCCTTTTCCCCGTTCGCCCTGCTCCCGGGAGTTCTAGAAAGAGTACGCCGGTACAGAGTCAGTCTACTATTAGTAGCCCCATACTGGCCGACCCGAGTATGGTTCTCGGACATCATAGCCCTCCTAGACGGCTCTCCGTCAGAGAGATTCCGATCAGGAGGGATCTTCTTTCTCAGGCTGGGGGCGCAATCTGCCACCCCCACCCAGAGAAGTGGAAACTATGGGTGTGGCCCCTGAGGGGGCGCATCTCATAAGTGAGGGTCTCTCAACTGAGGTTGCTGAGACCATCCTTCACTCTAGAGCTCCCTCTACAAGGAAACTTTATGACCTGAAGTGGAAACTCTTCACTTCATGGTGTAGAGAGCGACACGCTGACCCAGTTCACTGCCCGGTTGGTACAGTGCTGGAGTTCCTGCAGTCTCGCTTCTCCACTGGGATAGCCCACTCCACCCTGAAGGTTTACGTGGCGGCATTATCGGCCTTCCACACCCCTCTTGGTGGCGTGTCAGTGGGTAAGAACCCTCTGGTCACACGTTTCCTTCGTGGTGCACTCAGGATAAAGCCACGGGTGACACCCAGAACCCCATCATGGGGTCTCGCTGTGGTACTTGAAGCCCTCTGTAGGCCTCCTTTCGAGCCCTTAGAGGAGATTTCAGATCGCTTCCTTACCATTAAGACGGCGCTGCTGTTGGCTCTTACTTCTCTGAGGAGAGTAGGAGACCTTCAGGGTACGTACCGAAGGTCCCAACAGTGGTACCACAGCCAGTCGCCCTACAGGCCTTCTATCCTCCTCCATTCGTGGAGAACGACCATCGGAAGTATACTGCATGTGTCCAGTGCGAGCACTGGACACATATGTCCACAGAGCTGAACTGTGGCGAAAGTCAGAGCAACTGCTAGTTTGTTACGGTCCCCCTAAGAGGGGGCTCCCGGCAACTAAGCATACTATCAGTAGATGGATTGTGGATGCAATAACTACTGCCTATGAGTCCTCTGGCCTCCCATCACCGATGGGCGTCAAGGCTCACTCTACTCGAGGCATGGCAGCCTCGAAAGCTCTGATGGCAGGTGTCCCTATCCAGGACATCTGCAGTGCGGCGGGTTGGTCTACACCTTTGACCTTTGTTAGGTTCTACGAGCTAGACCTACGAGCCACTCCTGGCTCCTCTGTCCTAAGCTGACAGGAGATATACCTTGTGAGCCTGAGGGCCGAGGTAGAAGTTCCCTCTTCGCTGGGTACCCCCCAGGCAGAGATGTAATTTCGCTCACGTCCTGGCAGTTTCCCAGGCGGAGCCCATGTCAGTGCCCTGGCCAGAAGTTTCCAGGCACTATTTGTGTCCCTCTTGTCCGGGTGCGCCCCGACAAAGGACTATTGTCTCCTCGTGTGCCCAAGGGCCGAGGACGACTCCTTCCTCTCGGTCTGGTTGGTCACCAGACAGAGGTCTCCACCTCGTGAGCCCGAGGGCCGAGGTGTTTTTGCATTCCCTCTTCGCTGGGCACGTCCCAGGCAGAGATGTAATTCTACTCGCGTCCTGGCAGTTTTTCCAGGTGGAGCCATTCCAGTGCCCTGGCCAGAAGTTTCCAGGCACCACTTGGGTCCCTCTTGATCCGGGTACGCCCCGACAAAGGACCATCTTTTCTCCTCGTGTGCTCGAGGGCCGAGGAGAACCCCCTCTCTGGCTGGTGACCAGACTGGGGTGTATGACCAAAATCTCGTGAGCCCGAGGGCCGAGGTTTATCCCTCTTCGCTGGGTACGTCCCAGGCAGAGATGTAATACCGCTTGCGTCCTGGCAGTTTCCCAGGCGAAGCAACCTGGTGCTCTGGTACCCCCAGACACCTCTTGTCCCTCTACGTCTGGCTGGTCCCCAGACAGAGGTGGACTCTTTTCCTCGTGTGCCCGAGGGCCGAGGCGGATCAGATCCCTCTTCGCTGGGAGTTTCCCAGGCAGAGATGTAATCCCACTCGTGTCCTGGCAGTTTTCCAGGCGGAGCCAATCCAGTCCCTCCTGTGCTGGCTGTTCCCCAGACGGAGTTTTGGACTATTTCCTCGTGTGCCTGAGGGCCGAGGTTCACATCATTCTTCCTCTTCGCTGGGTGCGTCCCAGGCAGAGATGTCATCACACTCACGTCCTGGCAGTTTTCCAGGCAGAGTTCTTCTGGTCCCTCTTTGCTGGTGTCCCCAGACTGAGCGACCACTTTCCTCGTGAGCCCGAGGGCCGAGGTATATACCATCTCCCTCTTGCTCTGCCATTTTTCCGGACAGAGGCGTAATATTTCTCACGTCCTGGCAGTTTCCCAGGCGGAGAACCATCAGTGCCCCTCAGGTAAGTATCTTCTGGCACTGCCCTCTCGCTCTGGGCTGGTCCCCCAGACAGAGGGATATTCTCTCTCGTCCTGGTAACCCCAGGCAGAGAGCTCTTCCTGGCCTGATCCACCAGAAGCAACGCTTTCCTTTTCCTTTCCCAGACAAACACCACTGGGCAGGAACTTGGAATTATGGATAGTTGGTATATCGTTCCCCAAAGCGTTGATGACGCAGTGTTGAGTTCCCGGAAGGGAACGTCTCGGGTTACGTATGTAACCCTGGTTCCCTGAGGGAACGAGACACTGCGTCTCTGACCATAATTCCCGCATTCCTGCCGCGCTTCGCTTCATTCCTGGAAGCTGAAGCCGGTTTGAAACGCACATGCTTATATACTTCCTGGTCGCCTATGTCACCGCCCCCGGTGACGTCACTCCCGTCATCCTATTGGCTACAGACTGATTCAGAGGCGGGCTCGCCAATGGCATTTCCCCAAAGCGTTGATGACGCAGTGTCTCGTTCCCTCAGGGAACCAGGGTTACATACGTAACCCGAGACGTTTTCCGTTATTTTGACAGAAAAATGTATCTTGCATGTTGCACTTTCTTCACACAGTAAATGATGATGGGCTATAGTCAATCAAGTACGCAATATATGTTTGACTATTTAACCCATTTAAGCCCATCGGCCACAGTTTATAGTTGTCATTTTCCTTTTGTAAGTATTTTTCCAGAAGCTATTCATGTTTTATGTCTCAATGACATACAAGCAAATAACCAAATAAATGATTTTAAGAAAAAAAGGAAAAGGTATTAACCTCCTTCCTGTCACATGGGGCTGTCAACTTCCTACAACTACTTCCAGAAATCATGACGAAGACAAACCCTCCCAAAGACAGGTAATTGTCATGTTACTAGAATCATCCAAACAAAACATCTTACAAGAGATCTATAGTTTTATGTATACTTGATCAAAAGTCCAAGCGGCAATAAGGCAAATGACTTGTTTGTTCATCTATCATGGCAAAATGTATACTGTGTTTATATGTTAATAAATCAAGGTTATTGGTCTTGTTTAGAACTTTTGGGAGAAGAGAGATAGAAAAGGGGAGTGGGGAGGACGTGTATGACATAACTTCCAATTCTGAATGTCTTTTGAAAGAAATTGTCGATTTCTGTTTTTAATTCATTGTATTTATTTTTATTGATTTATTTTCATTTAACCTTTTAATACACAATGCCTTGTTGGGGCAACTTAACTGTGCTCTGCACTACGTTCCACTACTTTAAGACAAATGGACGTGTTGCTTGTTGTGTTTTCATATTCAAGAGATTATAAGCTAGATGCAGCCTTTTTGGGATCGCATCGGAAGTTCTTACACTTTTATACATAATAAATTTGTTTATGAATAAAGTTTGCTCTTTTGAAAGCAGTTATTTTGCACTATTAACACGACTATATGCATGAATGCACAAATGGGTTCCAGTCTATATGTATCTCCCATATTTTAAAAAGTAGTACCTTTTTTGAATAGGGATACACTGCAAGTAAGCAACTGGTACACTTACAATAAATAATTGTTGTCATAGACAACATATTGCACAAGAGAGTTGTTGTCTTGATTTTGTGAAGTATTAAACACCAATCAAGTACTTCACAGTTCTTAGTTTGTTTTGGGTGTGCAGTCTGCTGTACACACAATTTGACATGCACCACACAAAACATCTATGTATACTCTATTAATTAAAATGACTAATTGTGATTACAATATTAGGTAAAATAATCAACAATTATATTTAAAATTACATATAATCACAAAGTACTGATTGGCACATATTAATTAGCAAAAACGAAAAATCGGTCAGACAAACAGCTTGGTAATAAACAGGTTTTATTACAAATTATAAACCAGTCTGTTAATACTGTTAACAAAAGCTGACGAAAAACAAAGAATATTTCAAAACCTAGAAATACTGGCTTTGCAGCAAACAGCAATAAATTAAATAAAAATAAATTAAAATTGTTTAGAAATAAAAAAAAAACTAAACAAACAAAATTAAATAAATACTTCTTAAATAGCACTGTGATAAACCCATATATTTTGGTTTATTAGCCTTTTTAATAAAAGTTATGTGAAGCAAACTTATTTTGGAATGAAATCAATGTTTTCTGCTGACTGCACCACCTGCTTAAAGTGTTGTGGGTTGCTCAGCACTTAAAAAGCATCACCATGAAAGGCTTACAGCTTTGACTTCAGACCTACCAATAGTTGGACTGTAGAGGGGTGGCGTAAGGTTCAGAGACAAATCTATCGGTGGCGTGTCCCTCTCGGGGCCGATTAGAGGCTTTCTGCAGTTCTGTGTGGCTCATATAACGTTAAAAGGGCGTGAAATTGAGGAACACACACTAGAACGCTTGCTGCCCATGAGAGCTCACAGAGACATGAACTCGCAAGATGACACATCAGCTGCTGCGGCCACCACATCAACTATTGTGCAGCTTTCAGTGGCCCCTAAGAGAGCTCTATGTGAGGACAACCAACAGCTATCTCAGCTTGACCGCTGTGCTGGTGTTCAAGAGAAATGTGATTGCAGCCGTGAGAGGGGAAGGCAGGAAACAACCTAGATGAAAGCAATTTGCATTTCAAAAAGCCATATGTCTGGGACCTGATGTAAAGCAAAGGAAACTATCATCTTGTCACAGTTGCTTTTATTCAACTACTCTCCATCATGCCACTTCTAGTCTTGTGCTAGATGTGATATCCCCCCAACAGTGTGACAAGCAGCAAAACAGAGTCTCTGAAAAATTCCTGACATCAAAGACATCGTACCTTTTGGATCGTCTCCAGCATGGACCAGCCTCCGTTCCAGGGCTTGGTTGATTTCCTGATGCAGTTTAGGCTGGCCATACTGTGCCACTTCCGGTCTTCTAATTTCCGGTAGAATGCGTTGGCCAGCATCAACACACTATCGTAAAGGTACAAATTGGACACCTGAAATCAAAAGAAAATCTTTATGAAGCAAAAATAAAATATTTAATAATAAATTATTTAATCACAATAATTTAATAATAAACACTTAAATAAAAAACAAGCTTACATTGCACCAAAGTCTTTATATCAATTGATATAATAATGAACTACTCTAAATTGTTGTTGAAACACCTTTGTTGAAACACCTTTTTTTGAAAACGCCTTAACTGGCAGTAATAAAAACTTGTTTCATGACAGAATATAAAACATACATTAAATAGTGAAGACAACAGGTAATAATTTGGAAAAATTCTCATTTTCAGAGTTTTCACAGTGTTTTATGGGCAATAGTTTATTGGGACAAACTGATTTATTGACATTCTTCCACAGATAAAACACAGTAAAGCGAATACAGGCAAGACATTTTAATATACCCTCTGTTCTGATGCTTATTCATATATATTTTGTGTAATAACTAATAATAAAAATTAGAAATTAACAGTTCTCTTACGTAAGTTCACTAGGCACTCAGTAGCTGAAGCTTTGAGCGTTACTAGTGTCTGAAGCATGTGTATAACCATGCCAGTTTCACTGTGGTAACAAAAACGTGGCCTCTGTGTGCTGCACCACCAGAACTATAAAAAGGTCATCTGCATCATCGCTTCCCTGAATCTTCTTAAGAAAGACGGAAATCTGTTTATGTGTGTGATAAGGAAGGATGAATGAGTAATATGCCATTTAGGAAGTGTGCATTTTCATCTCCTCATTTCATTATGAGCGGCATGAATGAATTGTGTCTAAAGTGTCTCGGAGTGCAGCTCAAGGGCATTTCAGTTTGAATCCACTGCGGGAACATCAAAATGAGAACGCTTCCACAGCCTGAGAATCCCCAACCACGCCCCAAGCGTAGAGACTAAAGGTTTCAGGCAAGACAGGTTCTGATGCTTTGGTGCTCAGGAATCTGAGGGCAGGCCCCCACAAAGAAATCTGTGGGATTCTCAGAGACGCTCACACATATTTCCTTGATGTCCTTAAGGTGCTGCTTCGCTAAACCCGCAACAGGTGTTTTCGGGAGGTGACAGTTCCAACTGGGTGTTTTGCTGTTATTCCACACAAAAGGGTTTTTGTAGTGCAGTACCTGTCCCTTCTTCGGAGGGTGCTAGTACACAAGAGTTTGTTAGTTAAGGCTTCCCGCCATAGAATGGCTGGGCATCTACTATACAAGAGTTCCTTTGCTTCCAGTGTTCAGCCTCTTCCTCCTATTAAGTGCTAAAGAAACATTTTAACCCCTATCAATTCACTACCCCTTTCTGACCATTTTGCAAAAGTCACTACGCTCTTGCCCTGGGTTTTTCGGACCATGGACAAAGGATGCAGCATCCAGTTTCAGGCGTGTTCACCGTTCCTTGGTCTCTCATTGTATGCTTGAGGTCAGAGGGCTTAGGTCTTGAGAATTCCTGCCAGGGACTTGTTATAAAACTCTCAATTTAAATTATTTCTAGTCAGCTTCGGATGAATTTCAGACTCTTGGGGTAGTTCTTTTGTCAACCTTGATGACTCTTTAAAGACTAGGCATATCTATTCTATTCCGATTTGATTCAATATTGTTTAGGCCAAACATCAGGTACAATACATGGCAAATTTTCTCACAGAAAAAAAAATCTTTTAATTAATACAGCAAAATATACATAAAAATGTCACTTGGTACATTATTATAATATACGCCCCTTTCACACATACAGTCTTTACTGGTAAATTACCTGTACATTACTGTTAAAGAGATCATGTGTGACCTTTTCAAAAACACCAGTAAATTTGCTCTGGCAATATACTAGTATAAGAAGTTCGGTAACACTTTCTATGAAGCCCCTATTTATAATACATTATAAGGGTATTTCTAAGGCATTATAATGAATGCATAATGCATTATAAAAAACCTTATAATATGTTATATCATGTCATAAATAATCATAACAACAATTATAATACATTATAATACTTGAGTATTTGAGGTTATAACTTTTAAGATTATGATTATTGACGCCACATTAAATCTACTTAATTTATAATGGATTATATCATATTACATTTATTTTTTACATTATATTACGTTTCATTTTGATGGTCCACTTAGTCCATTTACTATATGCTTAAACTTTCCTCCTACATGTCAACTGACACTCCTTAGAGTATTAGTAGACTTAGTTTTTGGTTAGGCTAGGTAGAAGGTTCATGTACTTGCAAAGTTACTTAATATAATATAATATAATATAGGCTAATATAATATAATATAATATAATATAATAGTTTGTCTTTTGGGGAAACATCAAAATTCAGTGTTAGCATATATTTAGCATACTAATAATAATAATTACTGCTAGCTGACATGCAGTTGCAGAGTTACTAATCAAAAGCTGTATAAAGGCTACTATCAAAATAATCAAACAGATAATACAAATGTGTCATATTACACATTCATCTGATCTGATGCATGATCTTAAGGTTCTTTGGGAAATATTATTATAATTACTTATAAGTGGTCTTTGTATGCTTTAAGTAAAGTGACATGAGAAAGATGACAAGATATGAGACTTATAATTCGTTATAACTATGAGGAGGAAATCATACTCTTAAAAGCTATAATCACAAAAAAGTAAAAATTATAATACATTAAAACTGTTCTTATGAATACTCATGAGATGATATAACATATTATAAGGTTTTTTATAATGCATTATGCATTCTTTATAATGCCTTAAGAATACCCTTATAATGTATTATAAATACAGGCTTCATAGAAAGTGTTACCAGAAGTTCTAACATTAGCAGTAAATTAACATTAATGATTACTGGTGTGAACGCAGAATGATATGGTATGAGCACGTACAAGTTCAGAACGCAGTGACGTAAAACATCTACTCTGGGCCAATCATAACATTCTAATGCAGATGATGCATTTACTCTGTGCTGTTTTCGGAACTCAAAGAAATGTCTAATGTCATCTAATAGAATGTCCCTGGGCCAAAAGCAGCTGCCCAAATGTGAATGTTTGACACAAAAAAATTTAAACATCAACAAAAACACTGACTGTGTATACTCCACATTTACAACCACAACACCAGGAGGCACAGCCATTTCAAGGTAATTTCTGGTTAATGATGTCACAGAATTTACTGGTATTTTTAAACTGATGTGTGAATGGTGCTTTACTGGTATAAAGGTGGAACGTTGTTGCCTGTGTAAACAGAGCGGTTTTAAATTTTACAGCAATTTAATGGTATCACTGTAAGAAAGGGGTTAAAATTATTTGTAAACAAACTCTTAAATTACACTCAATTTAGTTTCTGTAAAGTTAGTAATACAACTATTTTATTTATAAAATTTAAAATAATACAGTTGTAATACTAACTTCATAATCACATAATTATATTTCTACTTAAATATATATATTTTTAATATAAACATTTAAATGGTGGCTGTTATAAAAACTTGATGGATTTATTCAAATGTACATTAAATATTAAAGAACAGTTAACATTCTAAATTTTACAACCATCTCTGCAGCACTCCACCAATCAGTTCTTTATGGTGGAATGGCCAGACAGAAGCCACTCCTCAGTAAAAGGCACATGACAGCCCACCTGGAGTTTGCCAAAAGGCACCTGAAGGACTCTCAGACCATGAGAAACAAAATTCTCTGGTCTGATGAAACAAAGATTGGATTCTTTGGCCTGAATGCCAAGTGTAACATAACAAAATGTGGAAAAAGTAAAGCACTGTGAATACTTTCCGGATACACTGTATTGAGCAAAATGCTCCTCTCTAGAGTTATTTCTTAGCTGACTAACAAGATAAATGTGACGTATTGTTTACAAGCTGTCATATTGACATCTTTCCATGGTTGAAACACTGGTTGAGCAATTACATGAGACAGTATATGGATTTGGGTAAGTTGGTAACTCTTTCTTTTAACATACCGTCTAGGTTACGAAGGTAACCCTCGTTCCCTGAAGGAGGGAACGGAGACGTTACATGGGGAATCGCCTGAGAGTCCAATCGTCTCTGAGCCTTATTCAAAAGGCCAATGAAAATTGGCGAGTGGCATTTGCATGCCAAGCCACGCCCCGTACATACGGGTATATAAGATGGCGGCATGCAGCCAGTCATTCAGGTTTTTGCTGAAGAGCCGGATCGAGCCGGCGTCAGCGCGACGCCAGGGTTGTGGTAGGGGATGTAACGTCTCCGTTCCCTCCTTCAGGGAACGAGGGTTACCTTCGTAACCTAGACGTTCCCCTTTAGTCGTTTCACTACGACGTTACATGGGAACAGACCCTATGGAACAGGCCACGACCCTGACGCCGCGTTACGCACAACCCCACGTGCTGACAGGCGGACGTGTCAGCAGATGAAGACTGTAACGTAACCTTCCCAATGCCCTGGGGGCCAGTAAAGGGGGCCCTGCAAGGATACCAGATGTACTGAAGCATGGGTTGGGGGGGCGGAGCACATGAGATCTTCACATGTGGAAATAAGAATAATTCAATATATCCATAACGGCTTTTAGGGATACACGAGGGAAACAGCGGTCTCCTCCGCTGGAATAAATAAAAAATAAGCCACAACCTGCGGGGCGAAGGAGACCCAGGCAGGATCACAGTCAGGGACTACTCCGCAACTAGGCCTGACTGCGGGGCACGGAGGACCCAGGGTTCGCCGGAGGGAACATTCTGGGAAATGGTGCACGGATCCACGTGGGAATGGCGCAGCAAGCCGACACCAGCCATCCTCCCGTTCACCTGAAGTCTTAAGTTAAGACACGGGAGGATACGGCCTCTACGCGGAGGTTGTAGAACCTAGCGAAGGTATTAGGTGTCGCCCAGCCCGCAGCTCTATAGATGTCTGCTAGCGAGGCGCCATGAGCCAACGCATAGGATGAGGCAACACTCCTAGTGGAGTGGGCATGAACACCTAAGGGGCATGGCTCTCCCTGATATAAATAGGACAGGGAGATGGCTTCTACCACCCAATGGGTCAACCTCTGTTTGGAGACAGCATTCCCTTTCTGCTGACCTCCGAAGCAGACAAAGAGCTGCTCGGTGCGTCTGAAGTGCCGAGTACGGTCTATGTAAATACGCAGAGCACGAACAGGGCAGAGCAGCGCAGAAGCTGGGTCTGCCTCCTCCGGGGGCAGAGCTTGCAGGTTCACCACCTGATCGTGGAAGGGCGTGGTGGGAACCTTGGGCACATAACCGGGCCGGGGTCTCAAGATGATGTGAAAATCTCCGGGCCCGAACTCAAGGCACGTTTCGTTGACAGAGAAGGCTTGTAGGTCCCCTACCCTCTTGATGGAGGTCAGAGCAGTCAGGAGCGCTGTCTTAAGACAGAAATTTCAGCTCAACTGACGCAAGTGGCTCGAATGGGGCTTCCCGTGGGCCACGGAGGGCGACGGAGAGATCCCAAGAGGGTATGAAGTGCGGTCTGGGAGGATTAAGCCTCCTGGCACCTCTAAGGAACCTCACGACCAGTGGGTGCTTACCCAGGGATGTTCCATCCACTGCATCGTGATACGCTGCAATAGCAGCAACATTCACTTTGAGAGTCGAATTGGACAGCCTGCGCTCCAACTTCTCTTGCAGGAAGGAAAGCACTACTGCAATCGTGCATCTCTGCGGGTCCTCACCTCGAGAGGAACACCAGTCAACGAACAGACCCCACCTCAGTGCGTGAGCCTGCCTCGTAGAGGGGGCTCGGGACTGAGTGATGGTGTCTATCACGGCCTGGGGAAGGCCGGCGAGGTCTGACGCATCCCGTCCAGGAGCCAGACATGCAGGTTCCACAGGTCGGGGCGTGGGTGCCAAATTGTGCCCATCCCCTGAGAAAGAAGGTCTTTCCTCAAGGGGATCTTCCAGGGAGGGGCTGCCACGGGGGAAATGAGTTCTGGTAACCAGGTCCTGGTGGGCCAATATGGCGCAACCAACAAGACCTTCTCCTCGTCCTCCCTGATCTTGCACAGGGTCTGTGCAAGGAGGCTCACTGGGGGAAAGGCGTACTTGAGCCCCGGAGGCCAGCTATGTGCCAGGGCGTCTCTGCCAAGGGAAGCCTGGGTCAGAGAGTAAAAGAGCTGGCAGTGGGAGGTTTCGGGGGAGGCGAACAGATCTATCTGAGCCTGGCCAAAACGACTCCAAATCAGCTGGACTGACTCGGGCTGGAGTCGCCATTCTCCAGGGTGGGTGGACTGCCGTGAGAGCTGATCCGCTGCACGGTTGAGTTCCCCTGGAATATGAACGGCACGTAGCGATTTCAGCCACGTTTGACTCCAAAGGACCAGACGGCGGGCGAGTTGTGACATGCGAGGCGAGCAAAGGCCGCCCTGGCGATTGATAAACGCCACAGTCGCGGTGCTGTCGGTGTGAACAAGCACGTGCTTCTGACGCAGCGTCGATCGGAAGCGACGAAGGGCCAGAAGCACAGCCAACAACTCGAGGCAATTGATGTGCCACTGCAGCTGAGGTCCTGTCCAGGAGCCCGAGGCTGCTTGCCCACTGCATACAGCACCCCAACCCGTGGTGGAGGCATCCGTGTAGCACCACGACATGCCTGGAGACCTGCCCCAAGGGGACTCCGGCCCGAAGGAAGACAAGGTCTGACCACGTGCTGAAAAGGCGGCGACACTGCGGGGAAACGCCAATCCGAAGTGTGCCACGGTGCCATGCCCGTCTCGGGACTCGATCGTGTAACCAGCGCTGAAGCGGTCTCATATGAAGCAAGCCCAGCGGCGTAACCGCGGCCGCAGCTGCCATATGCCCCAGGAGCCTCTGAAAATTTTTGAGAGGGACCGCTGTCTTGTGTCTGAATAAGTCCAGACATCTCAGCACTGACTGCGCGCGCTCGTTTGTGAAGCGGGCTGTCATATTGATCGAGTCCAGCTCCACACCGAGAAAAGAGATCCTCTGCACTGGGGAGAGTTTGCTCTTCTCTCGGTTGACCTGAAGGCCCAGATGGCTGAGGTGCCGAAGCACCAGGTCCCTCTGTTCGCATAACAGCTCTCGAGAGTGAGCTACGAGAAGCCAGTCATCGAGATAGTTGAGGATGCGAAAACCCGACTGCCAAAGAGGGGTCAGGGCTGCCTCCGCAACTTTGGTGAAGACGTGGGGAGAGAGGGACAGGCCAAAGGGGAGTACCTTGTACTGATACGCTCGACCTTCGAAGGCAAACCGAAGAAAGGGTCTGTGACGAGGAAGGATCGAGACGTGAAAGTACGCGTCCTTCAGGTCGATGGCTGCAAACCAATCCTGGGGACGAATGCAGGTTAGCATGCGCTTCGTCGTGAGCATCTTGAACGGCAGCCTGAGGAGGGACCGATTCAGAGCTCTGAGATCCAGGATGGGTCTTAACCCACCGCTCTTTTTGGGCACGATAAAGTAGGGACTGTAAAACCCTGACTTCATCTCGGCTGGAGGGACTGGCTCGATTGCATCCTTCGCCAGTGGGACTGCAACTGCAACCAGCTCTGCGTCGGGCTGCCAGCCTGGCTTCATGTACCTCGGCGGGAGTTGGAGCTGGGGTTGTTTTTGGAGCCGCAGGGGGGCGCCCTCGGCGACGGGCAGGCGGAGGCTGGGCCACCGGCGGCGGGATGGTAGCTTCGTGGTGGGGCAGAATGTGCTTAATGGCCTCCATCTGCTTCTGGACTGCCGAGAATTACTGGACGAAATCCTCGACAGTGTCGCCGAAAAGGCCGCTCTGGGAGATGGAAAGCGAGCTTTGTCGGCGTCTGCCAGATGTAGCTCCTGGACCACAGCCGTGGACATCACCTGACCCAGGGACCGCGCCGTGACCTTCGTCGCACGAAGGGCGAAGTCGGTGGCGGCGCGGAGTTCCTGCATAACATCCTGGTCAGGACCACCCTCGTGCAGTTGTTTGAGCGCCTGGGCTTGATAGACTTGCAGGGTAGCCATGGCGTGCAGGGCTGAGGCGGCCTGTCCAGCGGCGCGATAAACGCGGCCCACGAGAGCGGATGAGCGTTTACACGCCCTGGAGGGTAGATGCGGCCGATCCCGCATAAATGAACCGCAACAGCGCTCTCGACCTGGGGGATCGACTCATATCCCCGGGCCGCCCCGCCATCGAGGGTGGTGAGGGGAAAGGAGCTGGAGCGCGGGCGAGATGAAAAGGGCGCCCGCCATGTTTTAATCAGCTCCGGGTAGAATGGGACCGGGGGAGGGTGTGGCGGTGCCGCGGGAGCCCTCCCCAGGAACCAATCATCCAGCCTAGGAGGATCGACCGAAGGCGCCAGAGGCACCTCCAACCCGATCCCCCCGGCGGCCGGGAGAAGCATAGCCGAGAGTTCAGCATCAACCCTGTGACAGTGTTGTCAGCCTCACCCTCAGACTCTCTGACGCAGCGACAGACATCTCTTCCTCCTGTGGAGCGCCAAAGGAGACGCTCAGCCCGGCTGCCGGGGAAGCGTACTGCTCTGGCAGCTCAACGGGGCCACGCTGAGGTGCAGAAGGCCGCGGGGCTTTGGGGGTCTCCCTCGTGTCTCGCCACGGCGGCCGAAAAGCATTGACGGCTTAACGACAGCCCGCGGGACGACGAGGGGAGCCGTCTCGCAAAGGAGCGGCGATTCTTCAACGTGACCATGGTCATGCGCTCACAGTGAACGCACGAACCATCCGTGAACGCTGCTTCAGCATGCTCTCAGCCCAGGCATGTGAGGCAGTGTTCATGTCCGTCTTGGGAGGTGAGGAAACTGCCACATCCAGAAGCGCACGGCTGGAAAACCATTCTGAAAAGAACGTTCTACATGGCCGTGAGAAATCACTCTTTTAGTCCCGGTCTGCCCAGGGAGGAACCGCGGCACCGCTGTGCACTGGGGAGGGGATCGCTCGCTGGAGAGCAGGAGGCTTTGTTTTGGCCGTGAAAACGGCCGCCCGCAGGATCCCGCTGATGGCTGCCAAAACACTCTTTTAAATTTATAAGCTCTTTCAGATAGGCAGCTCATCAGCGGGGAAGAGTGAGCTGGAACGTTGCTTTTTCTTTCTGTTGTCGGCTCGAGCATTATGGCTCTGAAGCAAATATCTGAATGACTGGCTGCATGCCGCCATCTTATATACCCGTATGTACGGGGCGTGGCTTGGCATGGAAATGCCACTCGCCAATTTTCATTGGCCTTTTGAATAAGGCTCAGAGACGATTGGACTCTCAGGCGATTCCCCATGTAACGTCGTAGTGAAACGACTGAAGGGGAACTTTAGATGCTCATTCATGTTTATTTCATTCTGTAACTGCCAGTAAAGCAGAGGAAATGATCAGTTCATGTGTGCTTTGCATTTATTTTTTGACTATTGTAATAAAATTTACAATTTTTAATTTTTAATTTTCTAAATAAAAAAAAACAGACTAGACTAATTGATTTTTGTGGGATTTAAGAATCAATATTGTTTCGTAAAAATGAGAATAGATAAAAATCGAGAAATCATATTTCTAATTTTAGCTCTAATTTTTTATATTATTTTATTAAAAAACAAAAACAAAACAAAAAAACAAAGACATTATTTTTCTAAAATCATACTTAAAATTTATAAATATATAAAAACCAGAAATGACCTTTACAACAGATTTCAAGTTGCATAGCCACTCTAGGATACTGTCTGCTGAACGTGCATCAGGAAGTGTCATCTGTCCATGACCCACCGGATTCAAATCAAACTTTCATGGCCATTTCTCATCCAAGGATGACATCTGCTGAGTGTTACAACCTGCTAGGTGTCAGTTATCATTCCAGTTGATGTATAAAACATAGTACCTGTCCCTACTGTACAGATGAACGCTTCCTGATCATTGAATGACGGCCAAGCTAGTTGAGCTGACAGGTCCATACAGGAAGACATTTGTCACACTTTACTGGAACTGACCATCAGCTAAGGCACGTTAGAGGTATTAGCAAAAGCTGTGTGGGTGACTCCAGTGGTTGCTTGTTTCTTGAATGACAGGGAAAGGCACACAAAGGTGGATGCTTATGTTGACACTGCAGATTTGCAGACGAAAAGCTGACAGGTTTGTCACTGCTGTGAACTAGTGGTTTGCTTGTCAAGGTGATTAAACATCAAAGAACATTTAACCCTCGTTTTCATGAATAATTGAGGCATAAGCCCCCAGAGTACAGTATGTGCGGTGCAAAGCTCAGCCATCTGTTCTGTACTATGAAACTAGTGTTCATGTGGGTTCAATTGGTTTTAAGAAACAGAAATAACTAGTTTGGTGAATAATTGTACAATAAAAGGTTATTGCTAATGAAAATGGAACTTACATCTCAATTCTGTTACATAAAGTACAGTGAGGAAAAAAAAATAAAATTGATCCCCTGCTGATTTTGTACATTTGCCCACTGCCAAAGAAATGATCAGTCTATAATTTTAACGGTAGGTTTATTTGAACAGTTAGAGACAGAATAACAACAACAAAAAAGAATATCCAGAAAAACACATTTCAAAAAAGTTATAAATTGATTTGCATTTTAATGTGTAAAGTAAATTTTTGACCCCTTCGCAAAACATGACTTAGTACTTGGTGGCAAAACCCTTGTTAGCAATCACAGAGGTCAGTTGTTTCTTGTAGTTAGCCACCAGGTTTGCACACATTTCAGGAGGGATTTTGTCCCACTCCTCTTTGCAGATTGTCCCCAAGTCATTAAGGTTTCGAGGCTGACGTTTGGCAACTTGAACCTTCAGCTCCCTCCACAGATTTTCAATAGGACTAAGGTCTGGAGACTGGCTAGACCACCCCAGGATCTTAATGTGCTTCTTCTTGAGACACTCTTTTGTTGCCCTGGCCTTGTATTTTGTCATTGTCATGCTGGAATACCCATCCACGACCCATTTTCAATGCCCTGGCTCAGGGAAGGAGGTTCTTATGGCCCCGTCTATCGTCCCTTGCGGTGAAGTTGTATTGTCCTCTAGCAGAAAAACACCTCAATGTTTGACAGTGGGGATAGTGTTCTTGGGGTAATAGGCAGCATTTCTCCTCCAAACACAACGAGTTGAGTTGATGCCAAAGAGTTGATACCAAAGAGATGCCAATGGAGCCACCATCATTTAGATGGTTATTGGCAAACTTCAGACGGGCATGTACACATGCTTTCTTGAGCAGGGGGACCTTGCAGGTGCAGCAGGATTTCAGTCCTTCACTGTGTAGTATGTTACCAATTGTTTTCTTGGTGACTATGGTCCCAGCTGCCTTAAGATCATTGACAAGATCCTCCCGTGTAGTTCTGGGATGATTCCTCATTGTTCTCATGATCATTGAAACTCCATGAGGTGAAATCTTGCATGGAGCCCCAGACCGAGAGAGACTGCCAGTTATTTTGTGTTTCTTCCATTTGCGAATAATTACATCAACTGTTGTTACCTTCTCACCAAGCTGCTTGGCGATGGTCTTGTAGCCCATTCCAGCCTTGCACAGGTCTACAATCTTGTCCCTGACATACTTGGACAGCTCTTTGATCTTGGCCATGGTGGAGAGTTTGGAATCTGATTGACTGATTGCTTCTGTGGACAGGTGTCTTTTATACAGGTAACAAGTTGAGATTAGAAGCACTCCCTTTAAGAGAGTGCTCCTTATCTCAGCTCATTACCTGTATAAAAGACACCTGGGAGCCAGAAATTTTGCTGATTGACAGGGGATCAAATACTTATTTTACTCTTTCAAAATGCAGATTAATTTATAACTTTTTTAAAATGTGCTTTTCTAGATTTTTTGTTGTTATTCTGTCTCTCACTGTTAAAATAAACCTACCATTAAACTTATAGACTGGCAATTTCTTTGTCAGTGGGCAAATGTACAAAATCAGCAGGGGATAAAATATATTTTTTCCCTCACTGTATTTGCACAATATTACTGTTTTTACTCTATTTTTATTAAGTACATGTAGCCTTGATGAGCAAAATAGCCTTCTTTGAAAATTAAATTAATAAAAAAAACATATCTTTACTATTCCAAACTTTTGACTGTAATATTAGTTAAAAAAATTGTAATAAAAAGTGTCTCAGAGAATGCATAAAAACTAAATATTGTGAAAAAGAAAATAAACTATACACATAAAAGACTTTTAAGTAACTAATATATATGCAAGTAAAAAATAACATTAAAAGGTAAACCAACAAACAAACATTGTTTTACCTAACAGTCTGAATCCTTTAAAGGTTGAAAATCCCTGATTTGATCTTCACTCGTTTTAAGAGGTTTAATGGGTTTGAGACTACATATGGATTTGATGTTCTATAAAGCATCAGCAACCTGATGATGATGCTGTTTCTATGGTAACTGACCTCCAGCGACTGCAGGTAGCCCTCCTGAGGGTCGCAGAGCAGTGAGGAGATGCGGTGGCTGTTCCTCATACAGCTCACGCTGCTGTCTTTCCACAGAGGGAAAATCTGCCTGACGACGGTCATCCTTCCCAGGGAACTGTGGGCCAGCTCCATAATCTCAGTATCACTGATCTCCTAAACGCAGGAACAGAATACAAAGAATAATAATCATGCTTCTTTATGAAACAATAGAAACTTGATTACTTGCATGAATGCACAAGGTGAAATGTTTGATGAATACATGTAATAATTATGTATATCTATGTTTATATATTATTATATTATAATATACAACAGTTCATTCTGGTCCTTAAATCTGGTTTTACTGTTTAAAACCAGATCTCATTAATCTGTTATGAAAAATTTCAAAACTTTATATTTTTATTTAAATTTAATGTTTTATTAGAGTGCTGGGCTTGTACTTCTCACTGAATTGCTTAGCAAAGTTTACAATGTCATTGTTGTTTAATAAATATTATTGCTCAGTAAATAACATTATATAAAAACAATAGTTGTAATTAGGGATGCACCGATCCGAATCGGCCGAGATGCTTGCGCGTTTTGTCAGTAAAGCCGGTTCTGTAATCAGCGGTAAATGCCATCAGGTGCGTGATGTGCGCAGCTCGTCAGTGAACAACGGCTGTGTGTAGTATATACGGCTCAACGTGAAATCACGCATATGATGGCATTTACCGCTGATTACAGAACCGGCTTTACTGACAAAACGCGCAAGCAATCTCGGCCGATTCGGATCAGTGCATCCCTAGTTGTAATATTTAATAATAGTATTTGGTATTGAGAATTGGTGTATTAGTGATAGTGATATTGGTTACATTCTAATGCCATTAGACCGCAACAAGAGACTGCAAGACTTTGACTTATGAATCAGTAGCAAAATCTTTTTATATTGAAAGGGGAACTAGGTTGTAGACTTGTTAATATTACTTTTACTTACAACAGCACCTTGAAGATGCACCTTGAAGATGCAACCAACAAATGCACTGACCTACCTTATCACGGGAAATCCTGTTAACAGTTAAAAACATACTACAAAAAAGATATCGCTTTCCCCAGCAGACATTCAAACTAGTGTTTTATTTTGAAAATGAAATTGAGCTGAAGAAAGAACGCTGTATCAGATGTGGGTAATGACCCTCGCTCAGACCATCTCTCTCTCATAATACGCTACATAATACAACAAGCTTTCAATGAAGCAACTCAACGTTCTTTCTTTACTAATAGTTTTGAATTGATGTTTTTGAAATTAGTAACAGAGGCTTGTGCTAATCAGTTAAACTATCAACTTTGAATTTTTTAATTAAAAATGATTATTTATTATACACTTTTGCTGGACTGCTGTATAAATACAATATCACACTCCTAGTTGTGTGATATTGCTCTATATCACAATGACTGTGATTACCTACGGCACTTGGCCTGCTGATATTGAACGATATCACAGCAAATCACACTACAAGTGTGATATTGCTCATTTATAGTGTATATTATATTGGTGAATAATCTATATTGTTAGAACTGGTAATAATATTTGAAATATTAACATTTCTTTCATTAAAAATGAACAGAGAAAAGTGTTCATTGTAATTCAATTAAATCTTACCAAATTTGAGTGTGCTATATATGGTTTGCCTGTATTATGAGTATTATGCTGTTAGCTTAGCAGAACGCTAACATCAAACTGAGCTGAAATCAATTGTAGGTGAAGTCTAATGCACTTCACATCAGAACGGCTATTTGTCTGGTCTACAAAAATATAGATGGTTTCACGTCAGTCACTTATAAAGTTCCATTCCATTTATTTTAGGATGCTGCCCTAGAAGGAAGCTGCCTGTGGATGACATATATCAAGGCAGCTCAATGTGTTTTTGAAAAATAAATTATACGTTTTTTTTAAATGTTGAGTTACGATTGTCTTTTAAAAGGCCTTAGGACAGAGAGAAAAGAAAGAAACAAAAGAAAATGGCATAATGATTCTTTTAAAGCATGCAGGACATTGAGGAAAGAGGGACTCAGAGAAGACTATAAAACAATCAATAAACAAGCAATTTTGAAGCAGTATCAGGAAGGCTGGGCTGGGTTTAGCTGGGTATTATAACAGCAAAATGGGTTATTTCAAATATATAATGAGAAGTCAATGGTTTTCAATATGAGAACACATTTATGGTAGAATAAAGATCAAACCCCTCTGACATCTTTTGAGTGTAGAAATTTGAGACAAAAGCATTGTTCGTCAAGAATTTGCAACTTCTTTATATATAATAGTTGAACCTTGTAAAGATATTTGGTGAACATATTCGAATGTCACATAAATCTTCATACCGGTACTCAAATCAGAGCCAGTTAGCTGTTTTGAAAAACACCTGAAAAGATCATCTCAGACCGACAGGAATTTCCCTTGGCTGGGTTATGTTGGTTAGTACTGGTCTAGGTGCTGTTAATCAGCAAAACTAGTGCAGCTAACATGGTATGTCAGCTGATACTGACTGAACAAAAAGATCTGACCAAACAGAAAGTGTTAACAAAAGCTAATTTGAAAGAAAAATGCACTTGCCATTTTAGCTTGCATCTGCAAGTGTTTTTCTGCTTTTTAATCATAATTCACTTATAACTTATAAAAGTATTGCTGTACCAGGTGGGCTACTGAGCAAGTTTACTACATCCAAAAAGCCATACATTTGAAGCTGGTAATGTGATTGTAATGTCCAAATTCACTGTGGTAAAAGTGTTCTGAGATCATACCATAGTACTGTGCAATGAACAGCTTGAGTCTTTATTAAGCAATAAGTTACTGATTAATCAGTAATACAAGCTCTTAATTGTTTCTGGAGTTTTGTAACAATGCAGGTAAAGCCACTGGAATAAATTATTGTGACTTTATTTTAGTATCCCAGGTAATTAAATGTATGATTAAATGCACAATGAATATATAATACATATTGCTTTATAAATTAACATTGGTGTGGGCCTCAAATTATAAGGACATGGTGGTATGTAATGTTTTGGGAGTGAGAATGAATTGGTATTAGCTCATTTGACATGCACTGTTTATTATTATACTGAAATATAGAATTATGTTTTAATGTGGTTGTTATACCACATTAAAATATAATTCCATAACAGCCAAAGCATGTACATGTAGAAATCAGCTATCAGCAAGAAATAATAATAAAAACAGTTTAATTACTATAGAATTCTTGTAAGTTACAACGACAGATAGCAAATGAAATCTGTGCATTT
Organism: Garra rufa; assembly: GCF_049309525.1. Taxonomy (NCBI): domain Eukaryota; kingdom Metazoa; phylum Chordata; class Actinopteri; order Cypriniformes; family Cyprinidae; genus Garra; species Garra rufa. The sequence continues at coordinate 12,952,594 of NC_133382.1, read as the reverse complement.
AATTTCCCATGAGACAACATGGTATTGTTTGTCCTGCTGTAGCTTTTTGCATTTACAGTGATCATTTGCAAAGTCAAGATGGCAGATACTGTGTAAATAAATTAGGCTAAACAGCTCTGTTATTGAAATATTTATCGTCAAGATGTTGTTCAGCCATTATTTATACTCCAGTCTGAAAACATTCACAAGTAGATGCAATTCTGAGAGAGAAAAAGTGCTTTATTTCAAGTGCTAGCTATATTTCCTGCAAAATAAGAAAAACAGTCAGTACTATCTAACATCCTTTTCCCATTCCAATGTATGTCCTGTTATATTCCCCATGTGACTCTTGGTTCAAAGGATATATGTTTACGCTAAAAGCCTACTAGTGTTCTCCCTGTATTGATGGGTTTGCTGTTTCAAAGATCTGGGGAGAAAGCAGTATCTTCTGCCAACAAGTTCTCACTCCCAACTTGTCACACATGGACGACTGGTCAGGACCCCTTGGAATCACTTTTTAGCGCACCAGATACTTTTTTTATCATGCAGGGAGCCCCATTGCTTTTAATTGCATCTGATTCAGACATTCTTTGTATATATTCGTAAAACTGGGAATTATTTATATACACATATTTATTTCTAACCACTCTGAACCTAACCACTTCTCAAAAATAATAAAAGCATTACAGGCAGATAAAAATACAGCCATGGGTATTTATTGCAACTGACCAAAAACTGTATAAAAGTATTACAAATATCTTGCTGTATTTCAAGTTTTCTGAAGCCATATAACATATACATTGCCGCTCAAAAGTTTGGGATCAGTAGGATAATTTTAATGGTTATTAAAGTTATTTCTAATGCTCATCAAGGCTGCATATATTTGATCAAAAATACAGAAAAAAACTAAATATTGTAAAATATTATTTCAATTTAAAATAACTGTTTTCTATATGAATATACTTAAAATCATGCATTATTCATTGTATGATTTCTCAGATTCAAAATATGCTCAATGCACATGCATTCTTAGAATAGCCCTGTGGTCAGTGTTCTCATTTAAGGTCAACTACTATCATTGCAGAACAGCAATTTTAAGAGAATTTGTTATGTAAATTAGTTCTTTGAATTTGTAGACTCACTATTTGTCAGATGAGTGGCACTTGTAAAGTAGTACACAATATTATCTGGTGTCTTCTTTTTCAAAATTATTCACACCTATGCATTGTGTAGTCCACAGGAGGAGACATTAATATTTAACAGCAGCATGTGGTGCTTTACAGCATGTTTAACAGGAAGGCATCATCCTTCACAATTAACTTAAACAAAATATGGGCCTTCCGCTGCTCAAGGATTGATTTACCCGGAATTTCAATCACATGTGATCGATTAAACACCATCTGCCTTTGTGTAATTTGCTTTTAACATGCATCAAAGATGTTTGGCGAATGTTTTTGTGCTTGTTATAATGGTTTCAATATGTGGGAACGCTTCTCCCCAGGAGAGGCGATTTGCTGTATTTCAAGCCTCTGTTTATCTCATTATGGACACAACATTTTAAACTGGCCTTTCAGTAGGTTGAAGAAAATTGCATCATTTCATCATCATTTTTATGCTGATTTCATCTACCACATTTTCTAATTCCTAGCAGCAAACACTAGCCTCTTCCTACACTGTTTTATTAGTTTGCCTTTATGTCTAGTCGTCCATTATTTATGAGTCCACTTTAATGATATACAATCAACTATTGTCACGAATTGAGTCGTCCTGTCATCATAAACTCTTGCACTACACATCATGGACTTCATTCCCCACAAGCCACTGCACTAATCACTGCATTCCCCTGCTCCTTGTTTCTCACTGCACTGATTACCGCTCACACCTGCACCTCATTTCTAGGACTGCATTTAAGCCACTCTCACACTCAGCTTCTTGGCGAAGTCTTGTATTGCCCCGGCTGCATTTCTGAGCGTTTCTTCCCGTGTTTGATTCCTGGACTCCCTCCCGTGTTTGATTCTTGCTGCCAGCCCCGACCTTTCTGCCTGTGTTTTGACTACGATTTCTGCCTGCCCCTGTGTGTTTGTCTGTTCCAATAAAATGCTGCGAATGGATCCGCTCGTCTCAGACCGTCCTTGTGACAGAAGACTTCGCCACTACAAGGATCCAGCAGCTAGTATGGTGTCATCCGGTTCCAGCACGAATTCAACAGTACAGATCATGCGTCTCAAACAAGGTGAGCGGTCTGTTGAGGAGTATGCAATGGACTTTATTGAATTGGCAAATCAGTCTACTATGGATGAGGCTTGCCTGATGATTTTCTTCCGTGGAGGACTCTTAGAGCCATTGGCTTCCCTCATGCCAATGTTTGAACCTGACTGGACTTTGCAATATTATATGGATCTTGCTCTTTTGTTGTGTGGCTCTCCTTTTACTGTGGGAATTGTGGAGGAGGACCATCTTCCCACAGTAAGTTCCAGCTCAGAGCCACAGCATAAGATGTCTGCCAACCCAGAGCATGTTCACAAGATGGCCTCCCCTCCTGAGCCTGTTCACAAGATGGCCGCCCTTCCTGAGCCTGTTGCCAGGATGGCTTCTGCTCCTGAGTTCCCGGCCAAGATGGCTTCTGTTCCTGAGTTTCTGGCCAAGATGGCAACTACGCCTGAGCCTGCACCCAAGATGGCCGCCACGCCTAAGTCTGTCGTCGAAATGGCGGCTGCAGCATCAGACCCTCATGTTTCTGTGGCTTACCAGAGACTGATTTCCAACTTGGAGGACCCACCACTGCTGTCAGCAAGAACAGTCGGTCTCTTACTGTCGACATCAGCCAAGCCACCGCCTGCTAATGCCACATCAGTTGAGTCAGCGCCTGCTCATGTCAGGTCAGCCCAGCCACAGACTATTCACATCACATCAGCCAAGCCACAACCAGTTCACGTCATGTCATCTGCTCCTGAGTCTGCATCTATCAAGGCTGTCCTTCCAGCAGCCGTTCCTTCAGAGCCAAGTCAAGCAACTTCGCTTCCTGGACCAAGTCAAGCAACTTCGCTTTCTGAGTCAGGTCAAGCAGCGCATCCTGAGTCAAGCCAGGACACGACCTCACATCCTGAGTCAAGCCAGGACACGACCTCACATCCTGAGTCAAGCCAGGACACGACCTCACATCCTGAGTCAAGCCAGGACATGGCTTTACATTCCGAGACAGGTCAAGACACCCCAACACTTACGGAAAATAAGCAAGTTACAGTAGGCCTCCCAGAGTCTCCGCTGGTTCCGCCCAGCCTTCCAGAGCGTCCGCTGGTTCCGCCCAGCCTTCCAGAGCCTCCGCTGGTTCCACCCAGCCTTCCAGAGCCTCCGCTGGTTCCGCCCAGCCTTCCAGAGCCTCCGCTGGTTCCGCCCAGCCTTCCAGAGCCTCCGCTGGTTCCGTCCAGTCGTCCAGAGCCTATGCTGGTTCCGCCCAGCCTTCCTGAGATTCCTGTCTGCACTGTTCTGGCCACGGAGGCCATGTATGGACTGTCTAATTTCCCACCCACCCTCCCTACTGCTCCAGTCCCACCACCTCTGTCTCCTGACAGTCCCTCGGCTCACCTTCAACCCACCTTCGGTGCAGAGGAGTTGCCGTGGGTCTGCCAGTCTCCATCGGTGTCCTGGCTGGAGGATCCCTCACCATCGCCTCCAGCCTCAGAGTCCTGGACTCTGCCTCGGCCCTCCGACCCTGCGGCTTCACCCCGGCTCTCTGCTCCCTCGTCTCCGCTGTCGGCCGTCGGTCCACCAGCTCCACCGGGCTCCATCGTCCCTCCGGCTACGCCCTGGTCGGTCGTCGCCCCACCTTCGCCTCTGGACTCTACTCCTCCGGCTGCACCTCGTCGCTCCGTCCTACTGGCTCTGTGGACCTCCTCCCTCCCGCGGGCACAGCCTCGGTCCTCTGTCGCTCTGGCTCCGCCGTGTACCTCCGGACCTCCATCTCCGCCTTGGTCGACAGAGCCTTGGGTTCCGCCTTGGCCCTCCGGATCCTCTGTGTCGCCCAGGACCATCGACTCTCCGGTTCCGCCTCGGGCTCCACCAGCTCCACCTCCGTCGGTCGGCCCCATGGAGGAGCCAACCCTTCCTCCACCATGGCTTCTCCCTCTGCCGGTCCCGCCTCAGTCCATAGCTCCATTACCCCCACATGGACCTGGCCCTCCATCCCTCCCCCTGTTCCGCCTCCGCTCCACCACCCTCCGGTTTCATTATGTGGTTAGAGCGTCTGGAAGCCGCTCCTTGGGGCTCTGTCACGAATTGAGTCGTCCTGTCATCATAAACTCTTGCACTACACATCATGGACTTCATTCCCCACAAGCCACTGCACTAATCACTGCATTCACCTTCTCCTTGTTTCTCACTGCACTGATTACCACTCACACCTGCACCTCATTTCTAGGACTGCATTTAAGCCACTCTCACACTCAGCAAGTCTTGTATTGCCCCGGCTGCATTTCTGAGCGTTTCTTCCCGTGTTTGTTTTCCCGTGTTTGATTCCTGGACTCCCTCCCGTATTTGATTCTCGCTGCCAGCCCCGACCTTTCTGCCTGTGTTTTGACTACGATTTCTGCCTGCCCCTGTGTGTTTGTCTGTTCCAATAAAATGCTGCGAATGGATCCGCTCGTCTCAGACCGTCCTTGTGACAACTATATTACACAATAAACAAACACTGATTTATTACAGATTCATGCAAACTACTAATGTGGTCTACTGAGAATGACTGCTTTTGACAGTCATACAAAATACACATCATTATAACGCTATAACAAAACTGTTATAATGCTGTTTTTTTTCTCTTGATCTTACATAATCTTATTTTTGTTTCTGTAAATAAAGAGTGACCCGTGACATTGTATTATGTTGAATATCAAATGTTTTTGTTAATAGGGGACTTGTGGACCGATGTTTTTAAATTTGTGTTGTTACTAGTGTTTAAGTTTGAATGCAATATTTATAATTCATGCTGTTATTGTTTAATAATTCCATGAGTTAGACAATACATTTTTTAATTAGAATTCATACTACTGCTATTATAAATATGTAAATATGTATAATGTACAGTATTCATAACATCGATATATTTTAAAAGTTTTGACATATTACCTTATACTATACACATTTCAACTGTTTATCTTTCTCATGTCATGTACATTGTCTCTTGTGCGTATATCACCTCCAGAACTTGATAAAAGATTTAAACTGTGGTGCAATGGTTTAACATGTAAATAATACTGTATTTACTTTTCTGAAAATTCTAAATATAGGTGTTATTATCGCATGTTTTGCAATTGTTGTGTTTTATCACCTAACCGGTTCATTAAAATGAATAAAATGAGTAAATGAAATAAAAATACTTCAAGCTAAGTGACATTTGATACAATTACCAAGTACAAAATCCTCTTTTAAATATGGGTGCATCTAACCTATTTGCATGTTGGGGCATTTGTGCAAATATGTGCAAAAATTCGTAGTAAATCACAAGCGTTATATCTATGAAGCACATATAGAGTCAAACCAAAAGTTATTCAGACACCAGATATATTTTTTGATATGTTTTAGTAGTGGTTGCAGTACACTATAGTTCGTGGTGAGGATAGCAAAATAAAGTGAACTGTGACATTATACCCAATAAGTTCTTCATGCAATGGACTACCAGTAAAATTGATAACAATTTGGGACCAAAAATTTTTCAAACACATTGACCTAACCATGTTTTGCTTAAGTGTTTTTTTTCTTTAATTGCTAATGAGACTTTTTTTCACCACAGACTGAACAAAATTAAGCATTTTTTGGTAAATGGACAACAAAGTATTGATAGTTGTGTAAAGATGGTCATACTAACAGTTGTCTGAATTTGTGGTTGACTGTAATCCATTACATGCATTTCTATCAAAGTGATCTTACATTATCAAGATGAATTAGTTCTGACACAGTTTAACTTGTTCTTGTACTTGTCATATTTTTTTACCATTTTCTAAACTATTGAGAAAAAAGTGATAATGTGATAATGTTGAGGGTGTCTGAATAAATTTTGGTTTGACTGTATGCTTTATCTTGTGTGGATTACTTTTTGTGCTTTTGTGGAATCCAGTAGCCCAGAGTAGTGGATGAGAGTGAGACTATTGGTCAACCTTTTTTTTCTTCTTCTTTTCTGGACTGTCGCTTTGTATGTATGGCTATGGATTACCAGGATTTATGCACTACCACTTCACTTGCCTTACAAACTGAATTGTTCTTTGTTTATTATGTTAATTGACTTGAAATGGTTGTGTTTCTGTAATACATGCTGATATGTAAAAGTGTTTTTTTTTTCCCGTCCCCTTTGTTTTGTTAAGCTGCTGAAGTGTGTCAAGTATAAATCTGCATTACGTCTGCCAGAACCTGGTAACGGTAAAACTTAAAACAGTTCAACCTAGTATTGAGAACAAACTGTAGAGATTGGGAACTGTTTCATGCAAATTTCATTTGACACAGATTTTTATAGGTGCCTGATCTGCATAATTCCCACTGTATGTTTGCATAGTGTAGTGAATTTCAGGCTGCCATGACAAGAAATAATCTATTACTGCAAGCAAACACAAATTACATACAAAGTTAAGACTGAAAAAGAGTGCAGTTAATGGAAGAAAGCAGATGAACATGAAAAAAAGATATAATAAATCTTTCCTTACCTCATTCACAAACACCCAGTGACTGTCTTTAGAGGCCAGGTTAGTCTCTACAGCCTACAGAGACACAAATATAGAATGAATCAATATGAGTTGTCTTTGGCAGAAGTAAATGAGCTACCTGACATTAAAGAGATGGCCTGAAGAAAGGTGAGAGAGAGAGAAAAAGTACCCATATCTGCTGGATGGAAACAATAAACAATACTAGACCTAACGAGTAATGTTCATCTCAAGGCTGGTCACTGTGCACCAACAAACTTTTAGTCTAAACTTTTTAGACAAACTTTTCTGTAACTCTGGACTAAAAGGCCTTGCAAAGTCAACACAACTTCAAAAACATTGCAAGCATAGATGCCATGCCTAAAGAACTTATATAAATATTTCCTTAATATGTACCATTGGAAAAGCTGATATAAAAAGGAACAATAACCTAAAGAGAACCTATTACAGGACATTCATAACTAAAAACTACATTTTACAGAATTACAGTCGTGGCCAAAAGTTTTGAGAATGACACAAATATTAGTTTTCACAAAGTTTGCTGCTCAACTGCCTTTAGATCTTTGTTTCAGTTGTTTCTGTGATGTTCTGAAATATAATTACAAGCACTTCATATGTTTCAAAGGCTTTTATCGACAATTACATGACATTTATGCAAAGAGTCAGTATTTGCAGTGTTGGCCCTTCTTTTTCAGGACCTCTGCAATTCGACTGGGCATGCTCTCAATCAACTTCTGGGCCAAATCCTGACTGATAGCAACCCATTCTTTCATAATCACTTCTTGGAGTTTGTCAGAATTAGCGTTTTTTTTTTTTTTTTGTCCACCCGCCTCTTGAGGATTGACCACAAGTTCTCAATGGGATTAAGATCTGGGGAGTTTCCAGGCCATGGACCCAAAATTTCAATGTTTTGGTCCCCGAGCCACTTAGTTATCACTTTTGCCTTATGGCACGGTGCTCCATCGTGCTGGAAAATGCATTGTTCTTGACCAAACTGTTGTTGGATTGTTGGAAGAAGTTGCTGTTGGAGGGTGTTTTGGTACCATTCTTTATTCATGACTGTGTTTTTGGGCAAAATTGTGAGTGAGCCCACTCCCTTGGATGAGAAGCAACCCCACACATGAATGGTCTCAGGATGCTTTACTGTTGGCATGACACAGGACTGATGGTAGCGCTCACCTTTTCTTCTCTGGACAAGCTTTTTTCCAGATGCCCCAAACAATCGGAAAGAGGCTTCATTGGAGAATATGACTTTGCCCCAGTCCTCAGCAGTCCATTCGCCATACTTTTTGCAGAAGATCAATCTGTCCCTGATGTTTTTTTGGAGAGAAGTGGCTTCTTTGCTGCCCTTCTTGACACCAGGCCATCTTCCAAAAGTCTTGGCCTCACTGTGCGTGCAGATGCGCTCACACCTGCCTGCTGCCATTCCTGAGCAAGCTCTGCACTGGTGGCACTCCGATCCCGCAGCTGAATCCTCTTTAGGAGACGATCCTGGCACTTGTTAGACTTTCTTGGACGCCCTGAAGCCTTCTTAACAATGCAGTGGAAAGTTTTTTTTCGGGATTAAGTTAATTTTCATGGCAAAGAAGGACTATGCAATTCATCTGATCACTCTTCATAACATTCTAGAGTATATGCAAATTGCTAATATAAAAACTTAAGCAGCAACTTTTCCAATTTCCAATATTTATGTAATTCTCAAAACTTTTGGCCACGACTGTACATGACTGGATTTAGTTAGAAACATCATTTATCAATGCGTCATACTGATCAAATAAATCTAACTTTAGATAAATGCTGTAGACAGACCATTTTGTGTTGGGGGTTAGAAGGACAAACCATTATGAAATTGTTTGAAGACTATCAATACAGCACTGCTTTGCAATGACTGTAATTATCCAATTTTGTGTTGTGCAGCTTTTTGTCTTGTAGAACATATGAATGCACATTAATGTTTTGACTGTGTTTATGTAAAGTATTGTGCATTCTTACAATAGAGGCTGTTGTGTTGCTTCAAACTGACTTTAAAAGGCAGGCAGCTGTCTTGCCTTTATCGCATTCTTTCTTTGTGTATTTAGCATGTATGACAGCACAGAATATATTACTTTCAATTAAAGTCGCTATGGAACAGACAGCCTGTCAAATATCATATCATATATTTAGCTGACGGCAAGGTAGAGCGTGTTTATCAACAAAGTACGTTTATTGTCATTAGCATGGCTTAGCCTTGTCTGAAAACATAATAAACTTTAGGAAAAATGCATGGTATCAGGCAAAATATGCAAAAAAAATAAATAAATATTGCACTTCAAGTGCAATGTGTGCTACATGACAGTATAAATAACTAAATGAAATGTGAGCTGTACAATAAGAAAACTATACAAAACCTTGACACATGATAGTCTGGGATTAGCCAAGCTTGAAAGTGATTTTGAACCATTAATACATATATATATATATATATATATATATATATTGTAAACTACTCTTGCTATTGCTATCCTGAGCAAATGAATAATAGAATTTAGTTAAATTTGTTATCTGTCATTAAATTGTTATGCTGCTTTAGAAGCTCTTACAAATTAAGTTTCAGGAGGTACCTTATATCAAAAACACTACCTGAAAAGTTGTTGGCTTATGCTTTTTTTGTATGTTTTAGCAAGTTGCTAGGATTTGTTAACTTTTTAGTCTGTTGCTAGGTGTGTTTAGCATATTCCTAGGCATTGTTAACAAGCTGCAAACATGATTTAACATGCTTCAAGGTATTGCTATCATGTTGTTGGCATGCATCAGCATGTTGATAGGCATTGTTAATTACTGATGTTTAACAGGCATTGTTACCACATTGCTGACATGCTTTACCATGTTCCTAAAATGTTATTTTTAGCATTTTAGCATGTTGCTAGGCATTGTTATAATGCGTGGCAACAAGTAAGCTGTAACGTGTGGTCGAGGGAAGGACAAGCAGAGGATCCAAATGCAGCAGAAGTTTATTTAAACAAAACAGGTAAATCCAGGCATGGACACAGGGCAAAAGACCAGGCAGACTATAGGCACACAAAACAGCCATACAGGAGTAAAACCAGACAAAGCACCGTGACAGACACAGGTGTTTAAATAGAAGGAATAACGAGGTAACAGGGGAGGAGCTAAATCAATTACCAGGGAAACTAACAAGATAAGCAAAGGAAAATAAGAGAAGACAGAAACAACGGGGAACAAGAACACTTCAAAATAAGAGTCCGCAAAACCAAGACAGGAAAACATAGACCGAAATCATAACATAGCCCCCCCTCAAAGAGCGGCTTCCAGACGCTCCACAATCACTAAACAATCCAAGGGTGATGGAGCGGAGGCAGAAGAGGGAGAGGGAAGGAGGGCCAGGTCCATGTGCGGGAGGATAAACAGGGGACCAAGGCAGAGCAGAAGGCCAGAGCGGAGCTAACATAGTGGGAGGCCAGGGTGGTGCAGGCAAAGCAGGAAGCCTTGGCGTTGCAAGCAGAGAAAGACAGCATGGCAGAGATGGAGACCTAGAGAAAGCAGAGATAGGCAACACAGACGGAGTATTCATGGCCCCAAGGACCGAGACAAAAAATGTAAAGAGTTCTGTAACAGTCTCTGTGACCAGTTCAGGACAGGGTGCGATTTCAGGAATGGCCTCCATAGCAGTCACAGGACAGACAGGGATTTCAAAGGTGACCTTCATAGCCATGGCAGGACAGACAGGGAATTCAGGGGCAGCTTCCATGGTCGTGAAAGAATGGGCAACAGGTTCATAGACGGCCTCCTTGGCCGGTTCAGCACAGTACGAGGATTCATGGGCTAGGGATGTATCGCTGGGCGCTATCACCATGTAGAGATTCAAAGCAGACATCACCGTTTCCCTAGGCTCCACAGCAAACGGCGCCACCTCCGAGGAAACTGCAGTGGTGGTGTACGCGGCCCAGATACACACAGCGACTCCCATTATGGGTATCACTTGAAGATCCTGGTGCAGCAGACAGGACGGGACGTGATTCTGGATGGATCGCTGTGGCGTAACGAGGCTCTGGGCGGTCAGTGGTGACGTGACGAGGCCCTGGAAGATCTGCTGAGGTGTGGTGGTGTTCTGGAAAACCAGCTGCAACTTGACTTGATGCAGGAAAATCAGCTGTGGCTTTACTTGGCTCTGGAAGTTCAGCTGTAGCTTGACTGGGCTCTGGAAGTTCAGCTGTAGCTTGACTGGGCTCTGGAAGTTCAGCTGTAGCTTGACTGGGCTCTGGAAGTTCAGCTGTAGCCTGACTGGGCTCTGGAAGTTCAGCTGTAGCTTGACTGGGCTCTGGAAGTTCAGCTGTAGCTTGACTGGGCTCTGGAAGTTCAGCTGTAGCTTGACTGGGCTCTGGAAGTTCCGCTGTAGCCTGACTGGGCTCTGGAAGTTCAGCTGTAGCCTGACTGGGCTCTGGAAGTTCAGCTGTAGCCTGACTGGGCTCTGGAAGTTCAGCTGTAGCCTGACTGGGCTCTGGAAGTTCAGCTGTAGCCTGACTGGGCTCTGGAAGTTCTGTTGAGGCATGCACAAGCTCAGAGATGGCAGCCATCTTATAGAAAGTCTCTGTGTTGGCTATTGAAGTAGTACCACACTGCTCCTCCTCAACTCTGACAAGAAAAGCAGAGCCACTCAGCTGCAACGCTAGGTTGATATAAAATGTCAATGTCCAGCTAGGGTCATGCAGCGGCATGAACAAGCTGAGGGGCTCAGCTAGTCCCCCCCGAAAAAAAATCATGAGGGAAATTTCCTCCATTGTAGCCAGATTAGCCAACTCAACGAAGTCCCGGACATAATCCTCCAAACAACGATCCGCTTGGCGGAGACACATGATTCTCACTGCTGGATCCATAGTGGTCTGGTTTTCTGTAACGTGTGGTCGAGGGAAGGACAAGCAGAGGATCCAAATGCAGCAGAAGTTTATTTAAACAAAACAGGTAAATCCAGGCATGGACACAGGGCAAAAGACCAGGCAGACTATAGGCACACAAAACAGCCATACAGGAGTAAAACCAGACAAAGCACCGTGACAGACACAGGTGTTTAAATAGAAGGAATAACGAGGTAACAGGGGAGGAGCTAAATCAATTACCAGGGAAACTAACAAGATAAGCAAAGGAAAATAAGAGAAGACAGAAACAACGGGGAACAAGAACACTTCAAAATAAGAGTCCGCAAAACCAAGACAGGAAAACATAGACCGAAATCATAACATAAGCTTTCGGACACAGTTTGCTAGAATTTGTTTTAGCATGTTCTTAACATACCAAACCATTTTTTAGTGGTTAAAAAGTAAGTAATACCTACTCGGAAAACAATATTGGTTGCACTGATTGTAACATATTTTGTTTTAATTTGCTTCATATGCATGAGTTTTTGGTACGGTATTGCGCTAGAGTGATTAAGAGCTCCAGTACGAACCCCGTGAAACAATGGTTTGTCAAAGAAGCTCAAATCCGCATAAAATAGTACGGATGCATCAGCAAATACACAATACACAGATATTTGAATTCTGAACAGCCGCAATACGTACCTCAAGCAGCGTAATAAAAATGCAGTAATATGTGCCTGTACCAGCATAATAAAAACGTGGCACGTCTTATATTGAACGTGTTTTTTTAGCACCACTGTCTGGACATTTCACTTTGAAACTGCTATGAAACATGCAGGAAGGTGCATAATTACAGTGTTGCAGAAATGTATATACAGGCACTTTTTTAATGAGCCTGGGTTGTATTTTGGCATGCTGCTACTGGTAGTTGTTAATATGTTTTAGAACATTACAACATTTTTGTTTTGCTAGGTCTTGTACACAGTATGTACACCAATTGACTCTTGTGCATCAATAAAAAAAAAAAAAAGAGTTACACATACACTGTAAAAAGTTTTCACCAGATTCAACTTAAAAACCTAAGTTCAGCAGCTGCCTTAAGTTTTTAAGTTAAATCAGCTTAAAACTACAAGTAATTTTAACTTATTACAATAAAAATGAGTTGATATAACTTGTGAGTTAAGTTGATTTAACTTAAAATCTTAAGGCAGCTGCTAAACTTAAGTTTTAAAGTTGAAACTGGTGAAAACTTTTTATAGTGTAGGTACACAGAGTTGTATAGCTGCATAATTTATCCAATTGACTCTATAATAGACTATAATATGCATAAGCAGAAAACAGGAATAAAGCGAGTATTTGGTTTATATGCCAACATTTAAAAAAGAGGCACCATCTAGTAAAAAATGGTACAAATTTTAATTTTGAAGCCTTGCCAACAGAATGAAAGCCTATTAACAAATACTGCATCATTTTATAGTTAAATGGCCCTGGGAATAGACATCGCAAATCATTTTAATTAGGTCATTTTTGTCCAAAAGGTCCTGAGAGGAACTATTTTTTGTACCTAGTGTAAAATAGATTTATTAAAGGAAATTAGAGTGAAACACACACCTAAGCCAAAATCTATGCAGTTAGCATTAACACAGGCAAAATTATTTAAAAAAGGTTGCACAAGGTTTAAGTATCTTTTAAAATTATACATTTATATAAACCTTATACTTAAAGTGCATATTTGCCTAATAAGATCCTTTACACTGCCGAAAATATGTATACGTAATATGTAACAGCCGCCTTGCCTTTATATCTTGGTTATAGGTCTTAGTTCTTCTTCTCACGACATTAAAAACATTGAACACGTCTGCTTTAAAGCAAAGCAAAACTGGAAAAAATGATAAAATTATATAAAATTTAAAAACTATAAAATTTTTCTGATGTGTATAATCAGAGCCCTTATTATAGTATATCGTACAAAGTAGTATGCACTGTCGATCAATCTCATCTGCTAAAAAAAAAACAAAAAAACAAACAAACAAACAAACAAACAAACAAACAAACAAACAAACAAACAAACAAACCTTTGTATTATTTTCATTTGTCATCTTTATGCACACTAATCCACAGTGATTGACATTATGTCTCAGTCATATCCTAAGGTCTTGTTTAAAGACTAAAGAAAAATTGATCTTTGGCCACCACTATTCTCCCCATGTCCTTCCAGTTCTGTTCATTACATGCTGACATAATGAGCCTGACCTTCTGCTCAAATGTCAAGCAAATATTAAAAATGCATTTGACAGTAGAATCTGGGGGAGGACTTTCATGTTTTAGTCTAATTAAAAAAAGTAGAATATTAATCTAATGTAAAACAAGCCCTCTGATCCTTCGTGAGTCACAATGTGACAATAGACAGGACGTACAACTTATGCAGACATTTGGAATTATTAATTAAACTTTGCCTATTTGAACAAACCAGCATCACATTTAGTTTAAAATTTTAATTAAATTTGCTTTACCAGTGTATGAGAACAATATTTGAGAAAGGAGGAAAAAAAACGCACGCACACACGCACACACGCACACACGCGCACACACACACACACACACACACACACACACACACACACACACACACACACACACACACACACACACACACACACACACACACACGCGTTGGGTTTACATGTTTTATGGGGACATTCCATAGGCGTAATGGTTTTTATACTGTACAAACTGTACTTTCTATCGCCCTACACCTACCCTACACCTAAACCTAGCCCTCACAGGAGATTGTGCACACTTTTACTTCATCAAAAAAACTCATTATGCATGATTTATAAGCCTGTTTCCTCATGGGGACCTGAGCAATGTCCCCACAAGGTCAAAATCTACTGGTATTCCTATCCTTGTGGGGACATTTGGTCCCCACAACGTGATGAATACCAGGTACACACACACACACACACACACACACACACACACACACACACACACACACGTTGCGTTTACATGTTTTATGGGGACATTCCATAGGCGTAATGGTTTTCATACTGTACAAACCGTACTTTCTATCGCCCTACACCTACCCTACACCTAAACCTAGCCCTCACAGGAGATTGTGCATACTTTTACTTCATCAAAAAAACTCATTGTGCATGATTTATAAGCCTGTTTCCTCATGGGGACCTGAGAAATGTCCCCACAAGGTCAAAATCTACTGGTATTCCTATCCTTGTGGGGACATTTGGTCCCCACAACGTGATGAATACCAGGTACACACACACACACACACACACACACACACACACACACACACACACACACACACACACACACACACACACACACACACACACACACACACACACACACACACACACACTCTTTAGGCTTTGTGTTGACATTTCAGTCAATTTCAAGCTATACACAGCAGTTGAACTCATTTATCCACCTCAAATTAATAATAATAAGAAGAATAATAACCTTCATAAATATTTATAAAACAATCTGGTGTGTGAAAATTCACATCTTCAGAGCATGGATATTTATCTGTATTAAGCTACTTACTAGTTGAGTGCAGAAAGCTTTCATTTATCAGTAAAGGATGGAGACAGACTTTATTAACAGCTATTCTTATTAAATCCACTCCAGATGGGACATTTATTTACAGTGTTTAAATGGGAGAATTGAATTATCAAAGCTTAAAAATTCGGAAACACCACATACAGCGGTAGTCATGGCCTAATGGTTAGAGATCCAGACTCGTGACCCAATGGTGGCGGGTTTGAGTCTTGGTACCGGCAGGGATTGTAGGTGGGGGGGAGTGAAGGTACAGCACTCTCTTTCACCTTCAATACCTCAGTCAGCCTTGAACAAGGCACCAAACCCCCAATTGCTCCCCGGGCATCACAGCAAAAATGGCTTCCCACTGCTGTGGGTGTGTGTTTGTTCACAATTCACTGCTTTGTGTGTGTGCACTTGAATGAGTGAAATACAGAGCACACATTCTGAGTATGGGACACCATACTTAGCCACACATCTTTTCCTTTACAGGCAGTATTTCAGATATGTATTTCAAATCTGTATATGAAAATACAATTTTGTGTATTTTACTCTTACTAGTGTGTGTAATACATTTCAAATATTTCAATGAAAAATACTGCCTGTTGTTTTGTTAATATTTGTTATAATCAATATCTTAACCAAACTACTACAACACAAGGGCAGATCTGTTGAGTGAAACTGGCTTTGAAGTGACACTTGACTGAGCATGAATATTCCAGTTTACGTATACGTCTTGCTTTGATTTCTCCATCCTTGTAGATTGCATAAATGTAAAATTTAAGAAATGAGAAACATGCAGTAAAATAAGATGAAGATGCGATGATCAGTACTATTAAGTAAGCTTTCAAATGTTTTAGTGTAATGTGTTAACAGTGAACAGTGAATGTTCTAGCAGCAAAAATAAATAAATAAAAATATTAAATAAATACATACATTTTTGTACATTTTTAATTATTCTGAGCACAGGAAGTGAAGAGGTAGGTGAAAATAAAACAAATGCATTAAAGCTTACATTCAGAATAAGTCCAGACAGATTTCAACCTAATAGTGATACTGTACTTCACTTAATGGCTACTTTTATATATATATGAAAAGTTTAGATGCAAAACCTTCTAAAAGCCACCAAAAATGGGATAATGATACTGAGTGAATGCTTTTGCATCTGAGCTCTCTCTCTCTCTCTCTCTCTCTCTCTCTCTCTCTCTCTCTCTATATATATATATATATATATATATATATTAGCGGTGGGCCGTTATCGGCGTTAACGTGCTGCGTTAACGTGAGACTCTTATCGGGCGATAAAAAAATATCGCCGTTAATCTATTCTCAAAGTTGGGTTGGGAGCTGGGTCTAAACTACGCAAGATATGATGACTTTCACCTTGATATTTTAGCGCGGATGACGTATACCTAGTCGAATTGCACTGTAGGGGGCGAGAACGAGTCTTCAACTTCTGTGAAATTAGCACATCAAATGAGACGTGCTGACATTGATGCAGTTATGAAGCCGCTTCAGGGCAGGTGCGTTGCTAGACCCTTTTTACTGGGGCACGTGAGTTATAATTTACTTTGATAATCCCGAAATAAAGACATTAAACTATATGCAACAACTGAATTGACGCTTCTAAAAGCAACGCAGTTTAATGGAAGACTATGTACGCAGAAATCCATGCCCGTGCGCGTCTGTGTATTTAACGGCAACACGCACGTCGTGCAGCCTTTTGCGCACAAGTACTTGGTTACACAAGTTTGTATAGGTAATTATGTTGTAAATGCAATTGTCAAGCAGTTTGTGATGCATTTTGGAAACAGGAGATGAGCGCCTGATCTAATGCGCCACCTGGCCCGTTCTCGAAGACTTACTTTTAGTCATTATTTGGGTAGCACACATATTCTGAATGCCTTCAGCAGAATTCAAATTAGCCATTTTAATCTAGATTAATCTAGATTAATTCCAAGATTTAATCTAGATTAATCTAGATTAAAAAAATTAATCTATGCCCACCCCTAATATATACACACACTACCGGTCAAAAGTTTTTGGTCAGTAAGAGTTGTAATGTTTTAAAGAAAGTCTCTTATGCTCATCAGTGCTGCATTTATTTAATCAAAATATAGAAAAAAAACTGTAATATTGCGAAATTTTATTACAATATAAAATAATGGTTTCTATTATAATATACTTTAAAATTGAATTTATTCCTGTGATGCAAAGCTGAATTTTCATCAGCCATTACTTCAGTCTTAAGTGTCACATGATCCTTCAAAAATCATTCTAATATACTGATATCTATTGGATTATATATTGCAACAGCTGCCCTGCAAAGTATTTATTTAGAAATTTACATGCAGTACATAAATTGTAACACTGAGTGCCCACATTTTCAGTTACCCTTTTCTGTAAATATTTTTGCAAAAAAAAAGTAGTAGCTTTTTTCACATTTAACGTGAAATGTTTAGTATAAGCAGTGCATTAAATTTTATTCAAAATAGATGAATGTAAATCTGACAATGTTTTATTACATTAGCTGTTTTGGATATCACAGCAGTTTGGAAATGAAACGTATGGTGAGTGGCGCTAGAGTTAAAGCTGTATGCAGTTTTAAAATTAACATACCTCCTACACAAAACCCTACCCTTTATATTAACAAAAATAAACATGAGATAATAATTATTTTGCTGAAGTCTTTGATCTCTTTTATTGTGACTCATACTTCTTGGTACTTGTACCCAGGTGAGTAAATGAATGAGTAAATGAGTAAAATGAAAAATCATACTTATTGAACTGGTTATGTGATGCAAACAAATCATGCACTAAGTGTTCTGAGGACATTACATAGCATTATGCAGAGAACCACTTTTGAACCATTTTTTTCAGGGTACCAAAGTTGAAGATTTATTTTAGCAATAAAAATCAGGTTCTCTATAGAGAAAATCAATGTCAGTTTCTCCTGCTAATTTTTTTTTTTGCTTTTTGAGATACTGTACACTGCCATAGTGCTATAAGTGGCTATGTCACTTGTCAGTATGAAACAATTGAGAGAAAGTGTCTTGGATGGCAATGCTTCTAGACACCTTTACACATACTTTACATGGCGATTTTACACCCCCGTAGGCTCCTTCAAACACTCTCCAGACCAACAAGGTCTTCTTGAGTCAAACAAGCTACAGTGTACCTCATTCCACTTGGCCTTGTCTTTAGTTTCTGAAGGTCCTTTATTCTTCTAGCTAGATGAAGGTTTGTAGAGTTTAAATGGATTCTATTATGTATTATTAGATGTCAAGCAGGTAAAGCCTAAGGTTGCGAAAACCAATCTTCAGCCATTTTCACAGCAACATGTGAAGCACTCTTGAAATACACAAACACACACTGTTTTACATGTTTTATGTGGATGTTCTATAGATACCCTTCATCCAAAGCGTTCTGCATTTTTAGATTTTCAAAAAGCATTATGTATGATTTATAAGCTCTTTTCCTTATAGGGGGATCTAGGAACACAATAGTGAAAATGGTGATAAAATTCCTTGGTCCTGTCATCTGAACATGACATAAGTCAGTTAAATGTCCTTTCGTGACATTCTGTCATCCACTACACATATCACTCATTCTATCATTGTTGTTTGTCACCGTGGAGTTGACGTTTGTATGCCTGTCCCTCCCTCAGACACCTGGATGGTTTGTGGTCTGTAGTGTTTGACAGAATGGGCAATAAAGGTGGTCCGGAGTGACGGCAATGAAATGATGTGTTTATGATTAGCCAGCTGTTTGTGTACGAGAAGGGAAAAACATACCCAAAGTTGAATGTCAATGATTCCTGAGGCGCAAATCAAGATAATGCATACATATCCAATTGCATATTCAGAGAGAGCCCTTCACCTCTAGATGTCATTCACACACCATACTGTAGAGTCCACTATTGGAGGGCCTGTTTCAGAGTCTAACCGTTGTGGGAAGAGACAATAAAATTGTAAATTTCACAAAAAAAATGTCAAGTGACACATAGTGTTTCTTTTTGGAAAGCCTTTATAATCCTTATTTTGTTTTTAACTTTGAAAAATAAAACATTTTACTGCCTTTTGAAAATATCTTTTATCCCTTTCCCTACAAACAGTATACATAGTAACAGGGACATTTAAGACATAAACAGCACTGTTAAAGAACGAGTGTGAACGCATCTTCTATAAATGCTAAAGTTCCTCTGATGCTTTGCCACTTCTGGAGTGGGTTTGAATGAGGAGAGTTCCCTGGAGTAATCACTTTTGGTTTATCGCTTCTAGTAATCAACTTTTCTCTCTCTGCAATAACATGCAGTTATCTTAAGGACTGTCATTCCTAACAGGAATAAACTTATACAACTGAATTTAGAATGATATTTTGTGATATACCTGTGGCCTATCTTTCCAAAACAAGCTTATTTCCACTCCACCTATCAGAGATTTATTGCGTTGTCACAATCCATTATTTTTCCCTTCCAACTCTTAATGCATGCACCGCTGTGGATGGTGTTCAAAGAGGGCAAGGACAGGATGGACACCCCCTGGAATAGTTTCAAGTTTTGATTGGAAAGTTACCAGCACTGGCATTTTTAAAAAGGGATCTCACAGAAGGGGATGCCTAAAATGCAAAAGAGAAGAGAAACAACACAGATAGAGACAACAGGAG
The DNA here is from genome assembly GCF_049309525.1 of Garra rufa. NCBI lineage: Eukaryota > Metazoa > Chordata > Actinopteri > Cypriniformes > Cyprinidae > Garra > Garra rufa. Next base: position 12,932,850 of record NC_133382.1, on the reverse strand, counting down.
AGTGAGTTAACACTCAATGAATTGGCGCTCAGCGAACAGCCGCAACTGATGCGTTAAAACGGTTGCCAAGAAATGAACAGTGGGAGGGGAAGAAAAAAAATAGAAAAACAAAGCGAGAGATTACAAATGAGAAAGTGGATGAGAGATGGGGACTGACCTCAATTACAGTATGCAGATAGAAGAGTGTTCATCCAGGTATGTGCCATCAGTCTTGGATGGTAACAGTATAATTCACAGTGATACACATTCTCTTCCAGAGTTTGTGGAAAACACATTTGCGCATGAATTGGTTTGCTTGAATGTATGCTAAACCCTGAAAACTGACTGTGGGACATAGATTCATCATCATCATCATGTATCTGACAGCTGAAGGACTTGCGATAGTTCATATCACTGAAGAGACCTCCATTAAACTACTGGAGAGGATTATTAGTGATGAGGATGATATGAATTATCTAAAGGGACAGATGATCGCTTCTGTGTCTATAAATAGAGATTTCCACTAAAAATTTTGTTTCAGAAGAGGTTTAGAGACAGAGGCCCCCTTATTTGAGATCACTGTCTTTTGGGGGCCTCCTTGTGGGGGCTCGTAGACCCTAGTTTGTAACTCCCTAACAATATATAACAAACCACAAACCACAGCCAATCTGGGGAGTGTTTCCCAAAAGCATTGTTAGACATCTATGGTCACAAGTTTCGTCGTTACTAACATAGTTCAACGATCCAGTGCTTCCCGAAACCATAGTTTTAATGAATATTCGCAAAAACAGTGTTGCAAATTTACGTGGTTGGAAATACAGCTCTTGACCTGTGGTTAGAAGCATAGTTTCTTGTTAGTACAACATATGGGCTTAAAATAAATGGATAGTTCACCCAAGAATGAAAATTTGATGTTTATCTGCTTACCCCCAGGGCACTCAAGATGTGTGTGACTTTGTTTCTTCAGTATAACACAAACAAAGATTTTTTAACTCAAATCGTTGCAGTCTGTCAGTCAAATAATGACAGTCAATGGGACCCACAGCTTTGAGAGTAAAAAAAAACATACACAGACAAAACCAAATTAAACCCTGCGGCTCGTGACGATACATACAGGTCTTAACACACAAAACAATCGGTCTGTGCAAGAAACTAAACAGTATTTATATAATTTTTTACCTCTGATCTACCACAATGCCCAACTGTCCTGAGCACGTTCACAACAGCTGGCGTGTGATGAAGAGTGAGCAACCAAAGTCAACACTCCCGGATGAGTTCGTGCAAGCAAACAATGAGTGACGTATACGTGTGACAGATAGCTTCCGCATATGCGTCTACTATGCCAGAGCACGTTGGCGCGTAACGCACCGGCTGTTGTGAACACGTTCAGGACAATAGGACATCGCGGTGGATCAGAGGTAAAGAAATATATATAAATACTGTTCAGTTTCTTGCACAGACCGATTGTTTTGTGTGTTAAGGCCTGTATGTATCGTCACGAGCCGCAGGGTTTAATTTGGTTTTGTCTGTGTATGTTCTTTTTGACTCTCAATGCCATGAGTCCCATTGACTGCCATTATGTAACTGACTGCAACGGTTTGAGTTAAAAATCTTTGTTTGTGTTCTACTGAAGAAACAAAGTCACCTACATCTCGGATGCCCTGGGGGTAAGCAGATAAACATCAAATTTTAATTTTTGAGTGAACTATCCCTTTAAATATGCTCTTGGGCACATAAACAAGCTAACATGCAGTACACACTATATCTTCCATTCTATCTAAATATAAATGCATTTTAATCTATGTATTTTTGCGTGCCCTCAATAAGTGCTGTTTTTGAAGAGTGCGCATGTCTGGGAACCCCAGAGTATCACGTAAGAGGGAATTTGCCATGAATTACACATCAAATCAAGCAGGGAACAAAAAAATAGTAAATTAGTCATCAGGTGCCATTTTCAATACAGCAGCATCTCAGAGATCTCTAATCAGTTAAATAGCAGAAGTTATTACTCCACCACATGCGTGACGTCATTAACAACAGCTCTATATTGTTGAACTAATGTGGTTCAAATGACGAAGATGTGGTGGTGTTCGTGAAACAGTCCTGACTAGCTAGTTAATTTCCACAACAATGCATCATACTATGGTGGTTAATCAGCGAGTTATGTCATTGTACGGGAAACACACTCCAAAATAGTGTCTGGCCGAGATTTGCAAAGTGCTGTCTTGTTGGTTTCTAGAGTTATTTTCTAAAGTGTTAGGCATTAAAACAACCCATCCCCAGGCACTCAAGATATTCTAGTCTCTAGATATGGCTCCAGTCCCCTTTTTTCTGGTTAAACTTTCTTTTAATAGTATACAACACAATAGAAACCTCAGTGAGCCAGGCTATTCTGACTCCTGGCTTCCTGAGTAATATACAACTGAACTAAGGTGAAGAAACCCCAACAGAAAGCACACTTTCGGAGGAATACCAAATGATTCTGCGATCTGGCTTTAATGATTGATTAGGGAGCAGCTCCTAGCAGGTTTGGGTCGGGCCTGCTGGGAAAGAGGCTAGGGGTGAGCTAATCGTGAATTGCTTATTGCTTGACAGAGCCAATGTGGAAAACAAAACGGGTTTGTGGGCAGTGTTAAGGCTCTCTGCAGAAAGCCGCTTTGTGCACTGGCCCGTATCTATATTAGACGAAATAAACACATCATCATTCTGTGGTCCAGACCCTCAGGAGGCACGCTGCTGGATATCAAACCCACACTACTTGTCACTGTTATCTTCATCTTGTTTGACAGCTACACTCTTAATTCAAACATACATTGCTTGTCATTTCACAGTGCTCAATGGAATACAAATGTAGAAGAAAAAAAAAAGCTTTCGGGTGAATCTTGTGAAAACTGCCAAACATAGGTCTTGGTGATATTTCAGCCTAAAATTAAAAAGAAAGGAATGAGAAATATTTTGCATAAAAGTAAATTAAGTGTATTTTTAGGACCATTAATATTTGATTTGCTTTTCTACATTATTCTGTCCCAATTCTCATTATTTTAATATAAAAGAAAAATGCTGGTTTTGGGGGATGTGATGTGATTATAATAATGAATGTAATTTTCTATTTATTTTTAATATAATATAATATAATATAATATAATATAATATAATATAATATAATATAATATAATAATATAATATAATATAATATAATATAATATAATATAATATAATATAATATAATATAATATAATATAATATAATATAATCAACTGATTTTGGAATGGCGAAATTTGAGTCAAACATTTCTTAATGAGATTCACCCCTTTAATTTTATTCACAAATAATTGTCTTATGATGGCTTTCTTCTTCTCTATGTGTACAGGGCTATAGACTGAATGGCTTGAATTACGTGGGTGCAGGAAAAACATGATTAAAGCTTATATTTCAGATCACTTACTTCTCCATTAGTATGATTAATGTGGCCAGCTTATGTCCCAGGCGGGGGCCATGCTTGAAAAATGATGCAATTACCCCTTTTTGAACAGGAGAGGGAAGCCCTCCTCATGATGGCAAAGAGAGTGATGCTTGTGGGGCGTTTGGGAGTTAAATTGCTCTTGCTGTTTCAGTCTCTCACTTTCTCATTCAAGCAAAGATGAAGCACTTCATGAACATTGTCCTGCACTGACTGCTCATTACGTCACAGCCATGCAAATGGGATTAGCTTGGGGCAGGGGTTTTCTTTGTGTAATTATATTTAAAGCACAACACAAGTTGAACAATTATCTAGGCATACTGTAGGAACAATAACACATTAATTTCTGTGATTAATATTTGGTGTTTAACACATTACAAATAATTAATACAATTAGCATCATTTTTTTCCATTCATGAACTATCCTAATGTCTTTTCCTTGCATTATTTGACTTGCATTACAGTGCATGATTACACTACCTAAGCTCCATAATTGTAAAACTTTCTGTTTAAAACACTGTTGTGCATCACTTAATGTCATATCTGTTTTGTATTTTAGCTCCTGTTTCTAGTCATGTGTTTCTCTGGCCCCTGATAAAAGCCAGTAGAAGGCAAGCCTGCAACCTTTAGCCAATGCTTTGAATGGATGTCAATGGAGAATAGGCTGCATTTTAAATTAATTTAATTAATCGACAGCCTATATCTTCAACATGTTTTACAATAAACAATACTTTTGGTTTGAACTTTTTTTCAAGTTTACACCGAAAAAAATGCCATTTTATAAGAGAAGTCACTGACTTTTTGCGACAGGTGAGATTCAGCTTATCATTCATATGCTATGCTATCCATACATGCCCAATGAGTGTCACACAACTCTCTGACTGAAATGCAGTCCACCTGTTCTTGTGTCTTGTTTTCATTGGTTCTTTGTTTCATGTGTTAGTTCTGATTGGCCCATGGTCTTGACTGTTTACAGGTGTATCTTGTCATTAGTCTTTGTGTTTATATACAGGTATGTGCCAAAAAAAATGAATATCGAGGGAAAGTCCATTTGTTTCAAAAAGTGAAACTTGTATGTTATATTAGTTTACTACGCACAAAGTGAAATATTTCAAGAATTTATTTGTTTCAATTTTAATGATTATGGATTAAAGATTAAAAAAAAAAAATCCAGTATTTCACAAAATTAGAATATCATGACAAAGTTCAATATTGTAGGCTCCCTGTGTCCCAATCTAGTCAGCTAATTAACGCAAAACACCTGCAAAGGTTTCCTCAGCCTTTAAACTGTCTCAGTCTGGCTTAGTAGGCTTCAGAAACATGGGGAAGACTGCTGACTTGACGGTTGTGCAGAAGACCCTCATTGACACCCTCCATAAGGAGGAAAAGTCTCAAAAGGCAATTGCAAAAGAAGCTGGATGCTCACAGAGCGCAGTATCGAAGTATATTAACAGAGTGTTAAGATGAAGGGAAAAATGTGGCCAGAAAAGGTGCACAAGTGACAGGGATGACCGTAGCTTTGAGAGAATTGTCAAGCAAGGGCGGTTCATAAATCTGGGGGAACTTCATAAGGAGTGGACTGAGGCTGGTGTCAGTGAATCAAGAACCACCACATACAGACGTCTGCATGACATGGGCTACAGCTGTAGAATTCCATGCTGCAAGCCACTCCTGAACCAAAAACAACGTCAGAAGCGTCTGTGCTGGGCTAAGGAGAAAAAGTACTGATCTGTTGCCCGGTGGTCCCAAGTCCTGTTTTCAGATGAAAGCAAATTTTGTATTTCATTTGGAAATCAAGGTCCCAGAGTCTGGAGGAAGACCGGAGAGGCACAAAAGTCAAGCTGCTTAAAGTCCTGTGTGAAGTTTCCACAGTCAGTGATGGTTTGGGGAGCCATGTCATCTGCTGGTGTGGGTCCATTGTCTTTCATCAAGTCCACAGTCAACACAGCTGTCTACCAGAAAAATTTTAGAGCACTTCATGCTTCCTGCTGCCGACAAGCTTTTTGAAGATGATGATTTTATTTTCCAGCAGGATTTGGCACCTACCCACAAAGCCAAAACTACCAGCACCTGGTTTAATAGCCATGGAATAACTGTACTTGATTGGCCGGTAAACTAGCCTGAATTAAACCCCATTGAAAATCTATGGCGTATTGTTAAAAGGAAGATGAGGGAACAGAGACCCTGAAATGCAGACGAACTGAAGGCCAATATCAAAGCAACTTACCATAACACCTCAACTGTGTCAAAGGCTGATCGCCTCCACGCCGCCTTGATGCTGTAATTAGTGCAAAAGGAGGCCCAACAAAGTACTGAGGACATAATACAGTACATTAACACACTTTTCAGAAGGCCAACATGTGTTTAAGATCCTTTTTTTATTGGTCACATGAAATATTCTAATTTTGTGAAATACTGGATTTGTTTTTTTTGTCTTTAATCCATAATCATCAAAATTGAAACAAATAAAGGCTTGAAATATTTCACTTTGTGTGTAGTGAACTAATATAACATACAAGTTTCACTATTTAAAACAAATTATTGAAATAAATGGACTTTCCCTCGATATTTAAATTTTTTTGCACATACCTGTTAGCCCTCATGTTTCTATTGTTCCTTGTCTTGCTTTGTTTTGTGTAGCCCCTGTGGTCAGTTGTGTCTATGTAAACAAGTTTAGTCAAGTTTGTTTATTTGCTATTTATTCTTGTTCTTCTCAATAAACTGCACATGGATTATAACCAAACTTGCCTTCAGTGGACTTATTATATTTCAACATTGTTCACATCATATTTTTAAGACAACTGATCGTATCTGTATACATTACTCTCACAACAAAACCATTATGTCCTATTTTCATTAATACGTTTCGAGAATCGCTTGCTCATGTATTTAAATCTCTTAATTTGAAGCAGGCAAGGTTAAGTTTACAGTAATACTCAACACTGATTACTGTTAGCCTTTCAAAATACTTCTTTGCTTGAAGTAAGATTATAATAATTTAATTCTAAAGCAAAGCCACCACAAAATCAGACTTTAGCACCTGTTTTTACTTTGAGATTGTTCTGAGGTTAAATATAAATTTAAAATAAGAAATAGTTCAATAAGTATTATACTGTTTTTGAAACCAAATCTAACACCTCTAACAATGTCTTGAAAAATAAAGCTAATACATGAAGCCAAAGAGGAAATAAAACAGCTATCAAAGAAAAATGTGTTCTATTCTGTGTCCTAAACTCCTGAAACATTGGATGTGACCCCCTTTGTAATCACTAACATTTTCTTAAGAAACTGGGCCACAAAACCAGTCATAAGGATCAAGTTTTTCCATTGCTTTCCAGTAAGCTTTCCATTGATGTATAGTTTGTTAGGATGGGACAATATCTGACCGAGATACAATTATTTGAAAATTTGGAATCTGAGGGTGCAAAAAAATCTAAATATTGAGAAAATCACCTTTAAAGTTATCCAAATGAAGTTTTTAAGTTTTTAGCAATGCATTTTACTAATAAAAAATTAGATTTTGATATATTTACGGTAGGGAATGTACAAAAATTTTTCAAGGAACATGATCTTTACTTAATATTTGAATGATTTTTGGCATAAAAGAAGATCAATATTTTTGATCTATACAATGCACTTTTGGCTATTGCTACAAATATACCTGTGCTACTTAAGACTGGTTTTGTGGTCCAGGGTCACATTTTTTTCAGCAGCTGTAACAAATTGCAGATACATTTATTTATAATTAAATTCTATAATTACTCCCCAACACTGCAGACATGTTACTGAAGCACTGATAAATACAATATAGCTTGATCTAAATGCTTGTTCTATGGTAAAGTGCTAAGGCATTACTGACATAGCAGTACTTCACTGTTTTCTGTAAAGTTTCATTGAAAGATATTGTGAGAAGCGCAATAAAAATAAATTGACGACTTTAAAGAATAAAGTGACTACCTGCAGCTCTATGCATATGTTATAACACAACATACAGCACAACTACTTTTCAAAACTACCTGTCATGCTGCAAAGCAGCTAGCAGCGGGTGCTTCATTATGGGAGATGCACGTCTATTTTTGGCACACAGGTAAAAGCTTTCGTCTAAGTACTGCAGTTGCAAGAATGGCAGCATGATGACATCATCACTGCAGTCCGAATGACCTCTCGCTGTGACTTCTGTGCCATCTCATCAAGGTTGTTTTGATAATTATTAAGAAAATGAACAAACCAGGTCACAGGAACAACTGGGAGGCAGTAGGGCTGTGTGATAGAAAAAGAGTAAAGTAACTTTGCATCAAAGTAACATGTACCGCACCCTATAGCCTTTTTTTTCAGTTTTGCTTTTTACATTTGGTACAGATTTATTCACATTGGGCCACTGAAAGGGAGTCTGGCTGTATAACCAATATATATTTTGACCAATGCTGAATACTTTTGCACTGGGGCTTTTTATCAACAGTCTTTTCAGCTACAGCAAAGAGAGTAGTGATTACACTTTGCTTTCTGAAATTTTATTTTAAAGCCTCCAAGTTAAAAGCTATCAGTTTACTACTTGCGAGCCGGCAATAGATGTGTCTGGCGATGTTGCTTTAGCATTAGTTTGTTAGTAATTTCATTCATCAAACCATTTTGCTTTGGTCTTTGTTTGCTACGCTTTTGTTTCGCTTTCGCTCAAGTGCCAAAACACTTGAGACATGAATTATGGATCCAAACATTTCATAAATTTGATTGCTATCACTTTTATCTCATTTGGCTCCTTCAGCAACAAAAGCTAAAACATAAAAAGTGTTGTGGTAATATTAGACATTGCATTTTCTTCAGAGAAAGCAGGATGGGTTATTAAATCAGCTGTATTTGAAGAAAAAGGAAAGAAGAAATACATTTATTACATGCAGATTTGAGGTGCTGATTTTTGTCTCTGTCTTACAATGAGAACTGCCAGTCAGCTTTAAGAATTTGAAAACATGTCTTTTAAGGGAGTAAGTATTTCACAAACTCCTATCCTTTTGAATTAAACACATTAATGGGATTATAAGCTTAACGCATATAAATTGCAGAGTCCTAGCCCTGTAATTATTTTTTTATGAACAAATCAACTGAAACAGCTGGAGAAAAAGCCATTCTTGAGGTGTTAGCCCAAGCCTGAGGTGCTTAATTTGGTGGAACACTGCAGAGTAGAAGCTGCAGTAACATGTCTATCATTCTGGATGGGAAGCTCATATAAAACACAGAGAGAGAGAGCGCAAAGAAAACCACCTGCTGTTTTTCTTTCTCCTTAGAAACTTTGCTCTAGATTTAATGGTTACTCTTGCAGTGGCCATCTGGTTGTTTCTGATTTTCTCTGTAATTCAGACTTGCACATTTCCTGTTTTGACCGACGTCAGGCTTCTTCCTGATTGTGTAATTAAATAAAAAGCCTCAAACAACCTACAGTAATCGTTATTACAAAATGAAAGTCTCTGAAAGATCTGTAGATGCATTTCCCAAAAGCCTTGTTATCCAACGAAGGTTGCAAGTTGTTGCCAACACAGTTGATGATTCTGTTTGCTTAAACCATAGTTTCAACAAACAGCATAACAAAATTGTGTGTTTGAAACTACAGTTCTTGACTAGTGGTTAGAAGCATAGTTTCTAGTTAGCATGACAGCAGATTGTGCACATTGGCACATGCATTGTCTATCTTTCAATCCGATTAAAAATATACTCTATTTAAGTTTGCATATACCAAAATGTGTAATGGAACCCCAGAGTATGACATAGGAGGGAACAGGCAATGAATCAAATATAAAATGAAGCAAAATGACAGGGAGCAACAATAGTGAAGTAGCTTTTAGATAGGCCTAACATGTCTATTAGAGATATAGGCCCGGTTTCCCAGACAGGGCTTAGACTAAGCCAGGATTAGACCATAGTTCAATTAGGACATTTAAGTTATTTTTATAAACATGCTTAGAAAAAAACATTACTGGGGTGCATCTTGAGACAAAACAAAGGCACTGATATATTTTAAAATCAATCAGTGCAATTTTATTTCAGTTGAAACAACTCAGACTTGCATTTTAGTCTAGGACTAGGCTTAAGCCTTGTCTGCGAAACCGGGCCTTAATGCTATAAAGAAAGATGCTGATGGAATGAACTGCATGTGGGAGTAAATTGTACAGCAATTACACACTGCATGTTAACGTGATAAAAAAGAAACACCCTTATGTTGTTTGTGTAAATTAACTATAATAATATGACATTAATTGTGATCTCAAATCAGTTAATTATCAGAAGTTATTACTCGCAAATTGGTGGGAAGTCATTAACAACAACATTGTTGAACTAACATGGTTCAAACAACGGAGGTGCAACCATCTTACTACAATTTCAGGAAACAGCTGTGACTAGCTAATTTCTACAACAATGCAAATTAATATCAGTGTACTATTGAGACCAATCTATCTGATATACTGTATCTATCATTGTTCCAGCTCTTATTGTGAACTATTTGGTGCACGTTATATCACAATCAAAAATGTTCCTTTTCTAGAAATATCACCAAGTCCTATTATGTTTTATGATAACATTCTTATTTACTCAAAGAAATGTGTCATACACCTCCCGCATATATGGAACTTACAATGTGTCTTATTTGCTAATCAAAACCAGCAAAACTTCTGACCCATCAGTTTGAGCCCATTCCCTTTAACACCCTGTTATATACAGTGCCTTTTCACATTTTGTTATGTTGCTGCCTTATGTTAAACTACTTTAAATTACTTTTTTCCCACATCAATCTACACTCCCTACTCTATAATGGCAAAGCAAAAAATAGGTTTTTAACATTTGTGCAAATTTATTAAAAATAAAAAACTGAAAAGATCCCATTGCATAAGTATTCATGCCCTTTTCTGGGACACTCTAAATTTAGCTCAGGAGCATTCATATTGCTTCTAGATGTTACTACACTTCGAGTGGAGTTAAACTGTGGCAAATTAATTTGCATGAGTATGATTTAGAAAGGCACACACCTCTCAGAAAAGGTCTAGCAGCTGAAAATGCATATCAGAACAAAAAACAAGTCCTGAGGTCAAGATAACTGCCTGTAGAGCTCAGTGACAGACTTGCGTTAAGGCAATGATCTAAGGAAGAGTTCAGAAAAAAAAAAATCTGCTGCATTGAAGGTTCACAGAAGCATTATCCATAATGGAAGACGATTGGAACAACTAGGACTCTAGAAAATGTCTGCCAGCCCCCATCCAAGCTGACAGAGCTTGAGAGGTGAAAAGGTGAGGCAAAGAATGGCAGATAATTGCCAAATGCAGATGTGCAAAGCTTGTCACATCATACCCAAAAAGACTTGAGGCTGTAAAGGTGCTTCAACTATGTACCGAGTTAAGGGTATGAATACTTATGCAATGTACTTATTTCAGTGTTTTTTTTTTATAAATTTGTAAAATTTGCAAATCTGTTTTTTGCTTTGTCATTATTATGGTGTATGGAGTGTAAACTGATAAAAAAGTTAATTCACCAAAAAATTTAAATTCTGTCATTAATTACTTACATCTTCAGAACACAAAGTAAGATATTTTTTATGAAATCCGAGAGCTTTTAAACCCCTTCATAGACAGCAACGCAACTACCACGTTCAAGGCCCAGAAAGGTATTAAGGACATTGTTAAAATAGTCCATGTGACATTAGTGGTTCAACCTTAATTTTATTAATCAATTAGAATATTTTTTGTACTCAAAGAAAACAAAAATAATGACTGGTTTTGACGCAAACATGTGGTACTCTCATGAACAAGCGTCGAAGATTGTCTACGGAGGGTCAGAAAGGTCTTGGATTTCTTAAAAAAACATCTTAATTTTTTTTCCAAAAAAAAAAAAAAAGGAAAGGTTTGGAATGACACGAGGGTGAGTAATTAATGACAGAATTTTCTTTTTTTGGGTGAACTAACCATCCAATCAATTCTCAATGCACAAAATCAATCCCCACTCTCAATTTCTTCTCAATGTCTTGTCTGTGTAGCATTCCAAACACTGAATTTCAAGATACACATATGCATTTTTTTTTTCTCCTGACACATCCAACACATCCAAACTCTGACTTTTAAAAGAGCAGTGGAACTGTGAATCATAACAGCATTAAAAACTCATGGACAGTTCTCATTGCATGTCACATCTTTGTTTATAGCTGTGCTATTCCTCAGATGTGTGCGTGCGATTCTGGGGACAGCGGGGCCCATCACACAATTCTTGACAGGCAGATGCAGACTTTTGTATTAGACATGCACTCACTCCGTTTCCATTTATATCACTGAAATGTATGTGACAGGAAATCGGGATTCTTTGAGTTGATTGGTTAAGACATATTGGTGCACCAGAGAGGCACAGAGTGGAGAAACTGGTTAAGAAAAATACGGGTGAAGGGGGATGGGGATGGATGGATTTGCAGCACAGGGAAATGAAGTGGCGGAGTGTCTCGCTGGAGGCTCGGGCGATGGATTGGCTGAGTGAGCAGGGCTCAGGAGAGGAAGGCCGGAACACCGCCAGTTTAACACTGTGACGAGACTTCAAATCTGAGGCTCAGCTGCCAGCGCAGCAGGGGGTCTGCTTCATTCTCGCTTCTCGCGCTTAGGACAGAACACGTTTATCAAGACTCGTACTAGACGAGCCAACGGGAGAAAGGGCTGAAGGCCTGAGTTCTGAGGTGAATATTTACTAGCCCATCTGTCCTTGTCTTATTTTCAAAATTCAGTTTTCCCCTCACGTTTGTGTCTGCTTCCTGGTACACTCTGGAGCAGCATGAGGGAGTGATTACATTGTCATGCCTCTTAATACCACACAACTTACCGCTTGCTGTGTCTGTGCGGGAGATATTGCTCTTGTCCTGGTCGCCCTGATCTGTAATAAATACTCAACAAAGGCATCTGCTTTCACTAAATAAACACATCAGAAAACAGCAAAGCGCACAAGGGGCTTTTGGGGTTAACCTTTTATAGACGCTAAAGAGCTACGAAATCAAATAATACTTCATAGAATGCCTAGTGCGTTTGTTCTAGTGTGAAAAGCAGGGGGGATATTCTTTTGCAAATGACTAGGAATTGTAAAATCTTCTGGATAAACAGGAGAGAGGCTAAATGAACAAATGATTCAGTGCATGAGAGAAGTGTCATAATGAATTAAATTGAGTCACGGACAGTTTCAGATCTTACTGCAATCTCCAAAAAGCTAAAAAAACATCTAGAAAAGTCTAGCAATGCCCCTAGCATGCCATATTTGATCAAACATTATTTTTTCTAGTTTATGTCCAATTCTCACTATTAACTATGACTTTTGCCTCAATACATTTCTGATTTGCTGCTTATTCTATACATTCTCACTCCCAACTTGTCACACGTTGACATTTGGTCAGGACAGGTGAAGGCACATTTAATGGTTTGCATGCATTTGTAAAAATATAAATAATTTTATATACATGTATACTTTCATAGTTATTTTGGAGCACCTAACCCCACCTTAAAATGCTCACATCTCATTCAGAAAGTACTTCCTGAGCATTAGCTTGATGCAGTAAGTCACAAGACACACAAGAGCCAAAGGTATTTCACAACCAATGCTGATGTAACGCTTCTTCTGGTGGCAATTTTTGAATTTGTGCACAGACTGCACACAGGATCTGATGCCACGTCCAGACGAGGTCAGAAGTGGGAACATCCGCGTTGAAATGTCCCACTTTTAACCTTAGTGAATTCTAATCAATCACACGTCATGTTACCATATTGACCTTATGATGACACAACAAGAGGATTTAATTTTGTGTCAATTATGGCAAAAACAGAAGAAGAAATAACATAAAATGCTGCCGTTCGTTTTGAAAACTGCTGCCAAAAAGTAAAAATGAATGTATAATTTTATAAACCTAATATGTAACGTTTTTAAGTTTGACACAAGGTAGCTCCACACTGTGCTCATTGGAAGCAGTGACGTCAAATGACGTGTCTCGCTGAAATTCGGGGCTGATCTATCTGCCCTGAGTTAACAGGTTGGATGTCCAACTTCAAGTACTGATAAAGATGTTATTTCCAAGTAGGAGGTGGGAAAAATCTGAATTTCGAGTTGTCTGGAACGTAGCATTAGATTTACAACAGATGGAGATGGTGATCGTGTTTATTCCTCTCATAAATCAATCATTTTGCCTTGAAAGATTTGGAGTAATAATACTTTTTTTTAACAAATTGTGACTATGGTTTTATCTGCGTGTTTATATCTTGTGTTTTATATTGACAAATGATTAGGTGTAGGTGTAGGAATTGGCTTACATGCTCATAAATGTGTAAATAGTGTAATGCAAATAAAAAAAGTTGTGAAAAATCACACCCCAAGGTGTATGCAATAATTGCAACATTATTACCCAATATATAATTTAAACATGACAATAAAAAGTCTTTCGGGTCAGCATATTAATGCCAAAGGTTTCTAATTTAAAGCAACAGAGTACTCTGCATGTTAAAATAAATAAATAAATAAAAATATGCTAAAAGTGTACCCTCCCTGCTGAAAACCAGGTTTTGGTGCTGGGATGCTGGTTTTAGCTGGTTTATGCTGGTCCTTTGCTGGTTTATGCTGGTCCTTTGCTGATTAATGCTGGTCCTTAGCTGGTTAATGCTGGTCCTTTGCTGGTTTATGTTGGTCAGGACCAGTATAAACCAGCAAAGAACCAGCATAAACCAGCAAATGGCCAGCATTAACCAGCTAAGGACCAGCATTAACCAGCATAAACCAGATAAAACCAGCATCCCAGCACCAAAACATACCTAACCAGCATATGCTGTTTTTTTCAGCAGGGCTGTGTGTCAAAAAGTGATGCCAAAAAGCCAGGACCAAGTGTCAGTATGTGACGAGTTGAGTGTGAGGATGTGTTGGCTTATTAATAGTTAGAAAGTTAGCTGTTAGGATTATTAGGGGCAGCCGTGGCCTAATGGTTAGAGATTCGGACTTGTAACCCAAAGGTTGCAGGTTCGAGTCTCAGGTCCGGCAGGGATTGTAGGTGGGGGGAGTGAATGTACAGCACTCTCTCCACCCTCAATACCACGACTGAGGTGAGTCCCTTGAGCAAGGCACCGATCCCCCAACTGCTCCCCGGGCGCCGCAGCAATGGCTGCCCACTGCTCCGGGTGTGTGTTCACGGTGTGTGTGTGTTCACTACTGTGTGTGTGCACTTGGATGGGTTAAATGCAGAGCACAAATTCCTTGTATGGGTCACCATACTTGGCCTCACTCACCCCCTTTCCCTTTCCCTTAAGGGACCTAAAATATGTTCAGAATGAGTAGTATTTTGCATGCTAATAGTGAGAATGTGTTCTTAAAATACAGTACAGTAAACATACTATATGCTACAGAAATAGTATGAGTAGTATGATACTGTAAAAGTAGCCTCAGAGAAAGAGACGTCAGAAAAAAAAGAGTGTGTGTGGCACATCAAGTGATATGCTCTCTAAACTCTCCAAACCATGAACATGAAATATACCGACTCTAAAAATGAAAGCTGCTGATGTCATTTCAGACACGTCATAGCACTGCTGTGTACAGCATCTGTTGTTGTGTGCAGTTTTCTTGTGTGGCCTAATCAGTGTGCATGGGAGAACATATCCTTGAAGGGACAAGCATCTGTACCAAATTCAGGTGTGAGAATGCATGTATACATAATATAGAACAAAATATGTTCCTCTCAAGCAAGAACACACAAAAGCTTTCTCAAAGCAATGGAGAAAAAACACAACTGTGTCCCTTTAATCATTAAGGTAATTCTTATTTTATATAATGAACAGTAACACTGTTTAGCTGAAATTTTTAGCTGCACTAAACAAGAACATTTTAGATACTCCCATACCATAAGCATGTCAAGATGCCTTTAGGATTTCATGTAACATTCCTGTATGTATATATATATATGTAAGGAATAATTGACGACGGGCTGTAGAATTTTTAGAAAATAATGCACACCCGAGGTGGTGATGCGGTCACGACGCGAAGCGGAGTGGCCGTTACACCTCGGGTGTGCATTATTTTCGTAGAATTCTACGGCCCGAAGTCAATTATTCCGCTTATACTAAAGTTACCACACCTCAAGACATCGATCAAATGATATATTTCAAGACATTCATCCCATTTTTATCCTTAAAACGCTATTGTGAGTAGGATTAATTTCTTACGCAGCTCATTCAACAGCTTCGTTGCTAGTTCCAAAATGTCATTTTAGAACTAGTAACGACGCTTGGGCTGTTAATAGCAAAATAATGCCGTTAATAATGAAGTTTAGACAGACCGAAAGACAAGCAGACAGACGGAAAGAGTGAGGGAGAGAAACGTCTAGGTTACGTAGGTAACCCTCGTTCCCTGAAGGAGGGAACGGAGACGTTACATGGGAATTCGCTTAGAATCCAATCATCTCTGAGCCTTATACAAAAGGCCAATGAAAATTGGCGAGTGGCATTTGCATGACGCGCCACGCCCCGTACATACGGGTATAAATAGCGACGTCATGCGCCAGTCAGACAGGTTCTTCGCTGAGGAGCCGGGTTGAGCCGGCGTCAGCGCGACGACAGGGACGTGGCAGGGGATGTAACGTCTCCGTTCCCTCCTTCAGGGAACGAGGGTTACCTACGTAACCTAGACGTTCCCCTTCAGTCGAATCACTTCGACGTTACATGGGAACTGACCCTATGGAACAAGCCACGTCCCTGCGCCGCGTTACGCAACGACCACGTGCCGGCAGGCGGACGTGTCAACAGGCGGACGTTAACGTAACCTTCCCAACGCCCTGGGGCCCGAGAAGGGGGGTCCCCAGGGATGCCAGAAACTGAAGCAGGGGTTGGGGGGGGCGGAGACATGAATTCTGTCCATGTGAAAATAAGAAATTCAATATATCCATAAGGGGTTTTAGGGATATACGAGGAAAACAGAGGCCTTCTGGTTGACCCCTGGAAAAATATAGAGAAAAATAGCCACAACCTGCGGGGCGGAGGAGACCCGGCAGGAGCACAGTCAAGAACTACTCCGTGTCTAGCCCGGACTGTGGGGCATGGAGGACCCAGGTTCGCCGGAGGGAACAAACTGGGAGATAGCGCACGGATCCACGTGGGAATGGCGCAGCAAGCCGACACTAGCCGTCCTCCCGGTCACCTGTCAGAACTCGGGAGGAGACGGCCTCTAAGCGAAGGTTGTAAAACCTGGCAAAGGTATTCGGTGTCGCCCAGCCGGCAGCTCTGCAGATGTCCGCTAATGAGGCGCCATGTGCTAATGCGTAGGAAGATGCAACACTCCGTGTGGAGTGGGCATGCAAGCCTAAGGGGCAAGGCTCTCCCTGATATAAGTAAGACAGGGAGATGGCTTCTACCACCCAATGCGCCAACCTCTGTTTGGAGACAACATTCCCTTTCTGCTGACCTCCGAAGCAGACAAAGAGCTGCTCGGTGCGTCTGAAGTGCCGAGTGCAGTCTACGTAAGTGCGCAGAGCACGGACTGGGCACAGAGACGCAATAGCTGGGTCTGCCTCCTCCAAGGGCAGAGCTTGCAGGCTCACCACCTGATCGCGGAAAGGCGTGGTGGGAACCTTGGGCACATAGCCGGGCCGGGGTCTCAGGATGACGTGAGAATCGCCGGGCCCGAACTCCAGGCACGCTTCGTCGACAGAGAAAGCTTGCAGATCCCCCACCCTCTTGATGGAGGCCAACGCAGTCAGGAGCGCTGTCTTTAATGACAGAAACTTAAGCTCAACTGAGGCGAGGGGCTCGAAGGGAGGTCCCCGCAGGCCCTGGAGGGCGACGGAGAGGTCCCAAGAGGGTACGAGGCGCGGTCTGGGAGGATTGATCCTCCTAGCGCCTCTGAGGAATCTCACGACCAGAGGGTGCTTACCTAGGGATGAACCATCCACTGCATCGTGATGTGCGGCAATAGCGGCAACATACACTTTGAGAGTCGAAGGGGACAGCCTGCGCTCCAACTTCTCTTGCAGGAAGGAAAGCACTACTGCAATCGTGCATCTCTGTGGGTCCTGTTCTCGTGAGGAACACCAGTCGACGAATAGACCCCACCTCAGTGCGTACGCCTGCCTTGTAGAGGGGGCTCGGGACTGAGTGATGGTTTCTACCACGGCCTGTGGAAGGCCGGCGAGGTCTGAAGCGTCCCGTCCAGGAGCCAGACGTGCAAGTTCCATAGATCGGGACGTGGGTGCCAGATAGTGCCCATCCCCTGAGAAAGAAGGTCCTTCCTCAAGGGGATTTTCCAGGGAGGGGCTGCCACGAGGGAAATGAGTTCTGGGAACCAGGTCCTGGCAGGCCAGTATGGGGCGACCAGGAGAACCTGCTCCTCGTCCTCCCTGATCTTGCACAGGGTCTGTGCAAGGAGGCTCACTGGGGGAAAGGCGTACTTGGGCCCCGGAGGCCAGCTGTGGGCCAGAGCGTCCCTGCCGAGGGATACCTCGTTGATGGAGAAGAACTGCTGGCAGTGGGAGGATTCGGGGGAGGCAAACAGATCTATCTGGGCCTCCCTGAAATGCCTCCAAATCAGCTGGACTGTCTCGGGGTGGAGTCGCCATTCTCCAGGGAGGGTGGACTGCCGTGAGAGCTGATCGGCTGCACGGTTGAGTTCCCCGGGAATGTGAATGGCTCGTAGCGATTTCAGCCACGTTTGACTCCAGAGGAGCAGACGGCGGGCGAGTTGTGACATGCGACGGGAGCGGAGGCCGCCCTGGTGGTTGATATAAGCCACAGTCGCAGCGCTGTCGGTACGCACAAGTACGTGCTTCTGACGCAACGTCGGTCGGAAGCGACGAAGGGCCAGAAGCACAGCCAGCAACTCGAGGCAATTGATGTGCCACTGCAGTCGAGGTCCTGTCCAGGAGCCCGAAGCTGCTTGCCCGTTGCACACAGCACCCCAACCCGTGGTGGAGGCATCCGTGTAAACCACGATGTGCCTGGACACCTGCCCCAGGGGTACTCCGGCCTGGAGAAAGGCAGGGTCTGACCACGGGCTGAATAGGCGGCGACACTGCGGGGAAACGCCAATCCGGAGTGTGCCACGGTGCCATGCCCGTCTCGGGACTCGGTCGTGTAGCCAGTGCTGAAGCGGTCTCATATGAAGCAAGCCCAGCGGCGTGACCGCGGCCGCAGCTGCCATATGCCCCAGGAGCCTCTGAAAAGTTTTTAGAGAAACCGCTGTCTTGTGCCTGAATAAATCTAGATATCTCAGCACCGACTGAGCGCGCTCGTTGGTGAGACGGGCTGTCATGGAGACCGAGTCCAGCTCCACACCGAGAAAAGAGATCCTCTGCACTGGGGAGAGTTTGCTCTTTTCTCGGTTGACCTGAAGGCCCAGGCGGCTGAGGTGCTGAAGCACCAGGTCCCTCTGGTCGCATAGCACCTCTCGAGAGTGGGCTATCAGAAGCCAGTCGTCGAGATAGTTGAGGATGCGGAAACCTGACAGCCAAAGAGGGGCCAGGGCCGCTTCCGCAACCTTGGTGAAAACGCGAGGAGAGAGGGACAGGCCGAATGGGAGAACTTTGTACTGGTATGCTCGACCCTCGAACGCAAAACGAAGAAAGGGCCTGTGGCGAGGAAGAATCGAGACATGGAAGTACGCGTCCTTCAGGTCGATGGCTGCAAACCAATCCTGGGGACGAATGCATGAGAGCATGCGCTTCGTCGTAAGCATCTTGAACGGCAGCCTGAGAAGGGACCGATTCAGGACTCTGAGATCCAGGATGGGTCTTAACACACCACTCTTTTTGGGCACGATGAAGTAGGGACTGTAAAACCCTGACCTCATCTCGGCTGGAGGGACAAGCTCGATCGCATCCTTCGCCAGTAGGACTGCGACCTCTGCACGCAGGACAGCGGCGTGGGTGTCTGAGTGGACACGGGTGTGAAGGACACCTCTGTACCTGGGCGGAGCTTTGGCGAACTGAATCGCATAGCCGAGACGTACCGTCCGTAACAACCACCGCGAGGGGCTGGGAAGCTGAAGCCAGGCTCCCAAGCGCCTCGACAGGGGTGTCAAGGGAACGTTGACCGACATGACCGTGGTGGGGCAGCCTGGGGGGGGAACAGGGAGGGGAGACAAGCTGCTCTGAGCAGGGCCTACCTTCTTCCCAAGTTCCCGCGCTGGTGACAGACAGCTCCATATCCGGCTCCGAGAGGGCATCCTGGTGCCGCCCGGAACGGGAACACGGGGCCGAGGCCCCAGAGGTGAAGGAAATTGCTCTTTTATTGAAGTTGTGGGTACCGCCGACCCGTGGGCCGGCGGCAGCGTTAAAGTGCACAACAACCCCCGGCCCTCCACCGGGAGCGGGGACGTAGGTGTTCTCGTCCCCTGAAGAACAAACTTCTCCACCTCCGGGTTGCCCGCGTCAGGGACGTTTCGCGGCTCTTTTGCGGGTGTTCTTTGCAGGTCCCTGAGAGGCGGGCGGCGCCCCACCCCCGCGGCCGGCTCGACGTCGGGCCGTCTCCTTCTTGGGTTCAGCAGGCGACGGAGCAGGTTTGGTGGGGGCCGCGGGGGGGCGCCCTCGGCGACGAGCGGAGGGAGGCTGAGCCACCGGCGGCGGGATGGGTTTGGACTCGCGGCGGGGCAGGATGTGTTGGATGGCCTCCCTCTGCTTCTGGACCGCCGAGAACTGCTGGGCAAAGTCCTCGACAGTGTCGCCGAACAGGCCACTCTGGGAGATAGGAGCGTCAAGAAAGCGAGCCTTGTCGACGTCTGCCATCTGGGCCAGAGTGAGCCATAGGTGTCGCTCCTGGACCACGGCTGTGGACATCACCTGACCAAGGGAACGCGCCGTGACCTTCGTTGCCCGTAAGGCGAAGTCGGTGGCGGCGCGGAGTTCTTCCATAACCCCCTGGTCGGGACCACCCTCGTGCAGCTGTTTCAGGGCCTGGGCCTGATACACTTGGAGAATCGCCATAGCATGCAGGCCGGTGGCGGCCTGTCCAGCGGCGTGGTAAACGCGGCCCGCAAGAGCGGACGAGCGCTCGCACGCCCTGGACGGGAGATGCGGACGATCCCTCCAGGTGGCGGCGCCGCGTGGGCACAAGTGCACCTCCACAGTGCGCTCAACCCGGGGAATCGCTGCATACCCCCTGGGGCCGTGATGAAAAAGGGGCCCGCCAGGATCTTGTCAGCTCCTCGTGCACCTCCGGGAAGAATGGGACCGAGGGAGGGCGAGGTGGAGCCGCGGGGGCCCTCCCCAGGAACCAATCATCCAGCCTAGAAGGATCGGCCGGGGGCGCCTGGGGCACCTCCAAACCGATCCCCCTGGCGGCCCGGAGAAGCATAGTCGACAGCTCGACGTCCACCTCAGACGGAGCGGCCACCTCTGCAGGGGGTCGCGCCGCTGAAGCGTCCGCCTCACCGACTGACTCTCCCTCTGATGCTGCGGTCGACATCTCATCCTCCGCAGGAGCACCGAAGGAGACGCTCAGCCCGCTGGGCGGGGAAGCGTACTGCTCCGGGAACTCGACGGGACCATGCTGTGTGACAGAAGACCGCAGGGCTTTCTGGGCCGGTGGTGCGTTCTGCACGGTGACTGTTAAGTCCCCCCCGCGTCTCGCCGCGGTGGCCGAAAAGCATTGGCGGCTTAACGACGGACCGCGGGAGGAAGACGGGGGGAGCCGCCTCGCGAACGAGCGGCGGGACTTCAGCATGGTCATGGTCATGCATTCGCAATGAATGCATTCACCATCCATGAACGCTGCCTCAGCGTGCTCACTCCCCAAACACGTGAGGCAGTGATCATGTCCGTCCGCAGGAGGGAGGAAACTACCGCATCCTGAAGCGCACGGCCGAAAAGCCATTCTGAAAAGAACGTCTTAC
>NC_133382.1:12870573-12911058 GCF_049309525.1 Garra rufa | reverse complement strand
CTAACCATTTGAAAACATTTTGAAAGACCATGATAACTTCAATTAAGAATATTGATTTGATAAGAATGATAATAATGTTGGTTCATAATTTTGAGAGAACTTATAGGATCATTGCTTAGGTTTTGTATTAGATTTACAACCATGTTTGAAAGTGATTCAAATCAGATGCCAAAAAAAAAAAAAAAAAAAAAAAAACTGATCTCATAGCTGTTTGTACACTTATGCAACAAGATCTGATCTGTGCCAGATACTGGTGAGAAAGCAGGAATTGGTTGACAGTGTAATGCAGCCAATGATAATCTGGTCTCTCTGGCTTCTTCTGTGATTTTCCTTCTGTTTTACATTTACATTTTACATTTACAGTAGCAGACGATTTTATCCAATTAAACTTAACAATAGAGGAGCACAAGGAATCAGTCACAGTTTTATTGTCTGCATGTCCAATTAGAGTCTCATTTTCATTTTAGATAATTACTTTCATGACATTTAAACACAACTGAGCAAAACAGTAATAGTAATTCTTGATTTAGCCAAAACCATTACTAATGCAATAACCACCTAATAACCCTTGATTTTAGATTCACAGATAAAGATGAGATGCAATAGCTTAATGAAGAAATCAAACATCTTTTGACAAGCATTTGTAGAGCCCCATGGCCATAATTAAAGATCAAATATCTCAGGTTTAATTTCATCCCCCCCCCCCCCCCCTTACTTCAGCCACATAGCCAGGAAATGACTATGTTTTAGAAAGATATTTTCTTGCCCAGTGCTGTGATCCAAAATCCATCTACAGATTTTTATTTCTTTCTGATATAGTGTCTTGGCTAATGTTAGTTTCTATTGGCACATGACAGAGTGTGGCATATTGGAAGGGTTTTTGAACACACCTTCAAATGTTCTTCACACATCCACCGAGTATAAAGTGTGAAGACATTATCAGAGCCCAACAAGTGTCTACCAGCAACACATATAGGGCATTCACAGTTGTGAATAGGCACAGCAAACAGGTTTGAATTGGGCCTTGGGTCTTGGAACACGAGTTGAACAAACTCTCACTAGGGATGAAGACAAGGCCAATGTATTGACAGAGCCCCTGGGCTTAGCAATGACCAGCACCAGAACTCTCACCATCACAGATGAATTCAGTAATACTGCAAGACCTTAAATTAAACATGAACAGAGTGATAGTGTAGACAATTAGAGCCCATGGGAAGACATGGAGCTGGATAGGAATATGAACGATAGTATCAGACTCTGAAGCTAGCCTTGACCGAAATGCTAATGTTTCATTATCTAAGAAGGAAATGTTAATGCAAATTTTGCTGCTTTGCTTTTAATGCTAAGTGCATGACCTGTAGCAGTTTTTACAATGATTCCTTGCCCCTGACTTTGTCATCCTGGCAGCATTAAAGATTCAACTAAATAATAATCATCAATATATACATTGGTGAGCCTTTTGTGTTCTGTCTTGGGCTTTTAACAGGTTTCTATTTTTCTCATTAGCCAGGTGTATATGACTTCTTCTTTCAGACAAATACAATCTGAGTTATATTAAAACATGTCTTGGCTTATCCAAGCTATATAATGGCCATGAACAGATTTTGAAGTCCAGTAAAGTGCATCCACCCATCATAAAATATACCCCACATGGCTCTCGAGGGTTACCCATTTGCACACGTACAACAGTTAGCGCAAGCTAGAAATATTATGATTTATAAAGTTTTACATATAGATACTTTTCTTACACTAATAAACTCGTTTAACCTTTTCCAAGGCCCATATTTACTAAATATATACTTCTGGGAATCCATACTCAATCATTTTAGATCTAACAGCATCCAAATTGTTATATTGTTGCTAGAGAAGGAGTACAGTGAGAAGTGTCTGGTTCCTACAGTGACGTTCAGTGGTAGTAAAGCTCTTTTATAGGGATGAATGAGTGCTAAAGGTGCATTGTGCTTTATCAACGCTGTCATCAATTCACACACCATTGATGTAATACAAACACCTTAAACTGAAGATGTTACCCTCTTCTCATTCCCTGCATTGTTGGGCATTTTTTTCAGTATGACAATGAAGATATTCATTCTCCCAAGGTAAAAATATTTCAGTGGACATGTATTTTCTCCAATCTTAACACTCTTGAGCACCTGTGGGGTTCATATATTTTTCTGTTTTTATAAATAATATGTTTAATACATTTTAAATCTTTCTATGAATGATGATCTTTAAAAAATACATATTTTATATTAAATCAGAGGGGGTGTACTCATTTATGCTGAGCATTGTAACTCCATTTGTATTCATCGGAAAGAAGACATTCATATACACCTAAGATGCAGGAATGTCTCCACGTGCATGATTTTCCAGTGAGCCTGGGTTGATGTATACATGTAAAAATATGTTTCTACTATGAAGTTGTTTATAAAATCATTATGTTACAAAATTGTGAATATTGTCCCTTTGCAGCATGTTCACAACCTCTCATTCTCTTTTTTTAAATATGCCTTTATACAACTTTAATGTTTCACAACTAGGACAACAATTTCTATTTTCCTCACCATGAAACAACAATAACAATAACAACATCCCTGTGCTAGAGCTGGTGAAACGAAGACATACTGTAGAGTCAGTATTTTGAGCTTTAGTAAAGGAGCAGCATGGGTAAATACAGTCCTTCTTTACAAACCCAGCCCAGCTCACTGTGTTTCATATCTGGAGGGGCATGAGAATTCAATGACCTCCCAGCTCTTCTTCACACACTGATGTGTTATTGCAGGCAGGGCCAAGAGGGTGTAGAATGCAGAAAAACACACTTCATTTCCATCCTCTCAGATTTTCTACACCTCTTTTATTGATCAGCTGAGAGAATGCAGCCCTGGATCACTCCAGAACACTGACACAGTCAGTTGACATGAGCCAATTGAGAAAGAAAGGAAGAGCAGATACAGCTTCCAAAGTTTGATGTTTTGATGCCTTAGGCAACAACCGATACCTACAGACAGACTGGGGTAGGATTCCCAAAACTAACATATATTAGATATAATCATGAGAACTCACATAGATACATCATATATAATGCATTTGCTGCATTCCAACTGCAGCCCAGTTTGGTTGCAAATAATATATCAAATGTTTCCAAAAAAAAAAAAAATATATATATATATATATGCTGCTTGTTTAATTCACTTAATTAAAATCAATGAAATATAGTTCTTAGTTTAGTTCTTTAGTTTTATATTAATACTACATTTAACACTACATTTTATTAATATACACATTCGTTAATCCAATCCTTTTGTGTTGAGACTATATATGACCCTGGACCACAAAGCCAGTCATACAATTTTACATCATCCAAAAGCTAAAAAATAATCTTTCCATTGATGTATGGTTTGTTAGGATAGGACAATATTTGGCTGAGATACAACCATTTGAAATCTGATGGTGCAAAATTTATCTAAAAAAAAAATAAAAAATAAAATAAATAAATAAATAAAATTATCACCTTTAAATGAAGTTCTTAGCAATTCATATTGCTAATCAAAAATAAATGTATGTAATTATATATTTATGGTAAGAAATGTACAAAATATCTTCATGGAACATGATCTTTACTTAATATCCTAATGATTTTTGGCATAAAAGAAAAATCGATAATTTTGACCCATGCAATGTATTGTCAGCTATTGCTACAAATATCAGGGTCACATATGAATAATTTTTTTACCGATAACTGAAACTAAACAGTTCATTTATACTTCCTGACATGCTTTGCTCTGGACTAGGAGAGCAAATGTTGAAATTAAGTGTCATTTAGGTGACCTATTAGTGTTTAATGGTTTAATGTTCATTATGCTGGAGTTTTGAGGTTATTACTGTGCTGAAGTGTGGAGCTTGTGCTTTTTATTTATTTGATTTTTTGTTATGTTTTACACAATGTGCAATAGCTTTGCTATTGACAAAACAGTCTAAAACTTCCTACATTTCATCATATTAATTACATTTTGTGTAAAAAAGGTCCATGCTAACAACCCATTGCATTCAATTCTTCAATTAAGTTGTTTAAATGAACTTCTCTGAATTTAATGGGAATTTAAGCCTCATTCTATTTGTTTAAATAAAAATGAGATTAATTAAATATTTTTACCTCCATCACATTCATTGAACTTATATTTCATAGTTGTTGATCTTCAATAATAATTAAATTATTAAAGGCCACAAATGACATTTATTAAATTAAAAGTCTCATCTGGATTGCTCATTTGAGTATTTAAATAAATGTACCATTAGAAAGGTATTCTTCAGACAAAGTTTATTCACCTTTAACTAATAAATGAAAGTTGTGGGATTGCATGTAAGTAATGAATTCAGTCACCTGTGTTCATACCCTTTTAAAGACTCTGCTAAATCCAGTTCTGGCTGGTATTTAGAAATAGAACAAATGATGTTTCAGTGTCTATACAAATGTGTCAAAATGTAGGTGTGGTAAAACCACATTTTGCATACAAATTCCCACAACAAAGAAAGAGATAACCATGGATAATCAAATTTCATTTAGATTTTGACAAATCGACCTGGATAAGGCTAAACATCCCTGGCTTCGCAGAGAGAAGACAAAAGGTTGCAGTGTGTGTGTGTGTGTGTGTGTGTGTGTGTGTGTGTGTTTGTCTTTCATAGGCGCTGTGAATGCTGATGGTGCCGTCTCATTAGTATTCCACCTCCATGCCATCTCTTATAATGAAGACTTCTGCAGTGGCCAGTCAATGGCGACATTACAAACAGCAAACAACATCAGAACAAAAAGAAAGGGGAGGAATTTTAACATCACTTCCAAGCAGTGATTTACTGAGGAGGAGGGGCCAGAGGGAAAGCAGCCGTAAGGTGAATGTTGGGAAGATGTTGTTGCTAATGTGTGAAATGTGAAAAAAAAAAAAAAAAAAAATTCCAAGATGTATCCAGCGAAGTGAACTCAGACAGAACTAATGCAGGTGTTTGTGTGAAACAAAGGTATGTTTGTTACTTATGCATTTGCACGTGTCCACACGGTGAAATGTGGTGAGAACTGCAGTTGTAGTAATGTAAAATCCATGCAGCGTGAAGGTCGCGTGAATGGTAAGTGTTTAGTACCCGCCATTGATTTTCAGTCACCTCAAATGGAGGTTTATCCGGTAGATCTATCTCAAAATCAACTCTGTAGTATATAACATTAATTTTAAGCACACTGGACAATGTTTAACAAACTGTGAAAATAATGCGTATAATACACTTGGAGATAAGGGTCATTGTACTATTATAAGGGGGTTCAAATGTCATATAGCCATATGACTGTGACTTCCCTCCATCAAATAACCTACTTACTTAAAAATGCATTATATTGACAGCTACACTAACAACCCTTGTGCAAAATGCAATCCCAATCTCTATGTTGCATAGCCATCAATATCTGCTATGCACAGGTAACTAATAACCTCCTGCGCTATAATAAAGCTCTTTGGTTAAATACTTTGGTTTCATGATCACATAACTCAGACTCAGGGTGATTATTGCCACCTCATTATCACATGACAACTCAATACAGATGCTTAATGAGGACCATAAGGTTTATTGTGTCTGTATAACTGTGGCTTGGTTTTCTGTCTGAATCCATTTCTATGATACACATACAAAGAAGACACAATAATAACTAATCAAGGACAACTCAGGCTCATTGGAAATACGTGACTGAGGTGACATTTTAGCAAAATGACACATTAAGCTGCTTCTTGCACATTGTGTAACACTTTGAAAGTGAAATATCCAGTAAGTGGCACTAAAAGCAAGTTCAGTTTTATTCAAAACAGACAAACGTCAATCTGTCATGTTATTACTCTGGTTGTTGTACATATTGTGGCAGTTCAGAAATGAAATTCCCAGTGAGTGGTGCTAATAGGTTAATGCTCTATCACGTTTGGAAATAATGTAGGCTACCACATATACTAAAGCAATGCCACAACAACGTATGCTAACAATACGCTTGTTGGAACACATGTGTGTTAATAAGGCAGTTAGTATATGCAACAACACAGACATGTGGTGCTCATCTAATTTGCGTTATGACTTGCGACCATTTCCCTTCTGCTCTCTTTTTTTCCCTATCAATAAACAGTGGCAAAATGCTTTAAAAAATTACTGAATGGTTTCCATCTCTTCCTATACTGTTGTACCGCTGCACCACAGAAAGAAAGAAAATTGTTTTATCTGAGTTGTGAGTTTACATCCTGAAATGAGTCAGAGAGAAAGACTCAAAAAATAATAATAATAATACAAAAAGAATAAATAGTTTTTCTCACTGATTTGCAACATACAGCAGCAACCACAAACATATAATGTGAATAATTTTATGAGCTGGTTATTTTAATAAATATCCAAACGTTTAGACCAATGCAATTATGTAAACTTTCATTTGTGATTTAGTGTACAAATGTCTGAAATAAGGCAGAAAAATGGTGGGATGATTGAATGCATCTCAACTGGGAAATAATTTAAAGTAAAGCCTTGCCAATTTTTTTTTTTTTTTTTTTGTTATTGTTGTTGCAAACTCAGAATTCAGAGGGGAACAAACAGAATTGTAAGCTAAAAACTCACAATTACAGTTTTATATATTTTATTCCATGGCAGAAATAAGCCTCAATGCATTTTTGTTCTGGAGTGACTAATAGGGTACTTGAGACTGGAAAGCTTTTAGAGTATGCAAAAATAGAGAAACTGAAATATGTGTATGACTCATTCATATATTCTTCTTGACTTTACGTTATAATACACCTTTACCTTATACAGTATCCAGTATATATCCTTGATATGTAATGTGTATATATATGTCTGTTCTTACATATGATGGAAAATATTAGATATTTTTGCTCCAGAGAGCGAGAGAAAAAGTAAGAAAGACAGAAAATAAACTTGTCCTGCATCTGTCCTGTGAGGTTTTCGAAAAAAAAAAAAAAAAAAATCTGGCTTGGTTGCATAGTATGCACTCTGCAGAGTGAACGACAGGTGAGTAAACTATATAAAGCACATGAACTCTGTGTCACCGTTAAGCACAGTAAGCTTTCCATGACAAGCTGTATTCATGAGAGAGAGAGTCTAACAACTCATCTTCATGACAGCTCCAATGCAAAACAGCTTTCCTGTCCTCTTCTGGTTCTCCCTCTGTCTCTGTCTCTTGCTCTCTCTGTCTCTCTCGCCATGTGAAGGTGGCCCCAGACGCCCGAGCAGACTGAGTGCATACAGGGCAGGTCAGTGTGGAGAGATAAATGGTGATTTATCATGGAGATGTGCTGTAAATGTCCTTGTGCAGCCACAGTGTTCCGGTGGGAAGCGAGTGAGGAGAGCACAGGGCCAGAGAGATTAATGTCACGCAGAAGAGAGGTGTGACAGGGGATCAAAATCACAATCAACTTTACTACCTGTGTCCCTTTAAAAGCAAGAGGAAAGAGAACAGAATGGATAAGACTGAGATGAGATGAGGGTTCAGAAGACAAAGGGAGAGTGACGCCATAGGAGTTGTTTGTATTTGTCACATAACCAGACTTTATGAGAATCAGTACTGTTACAATACTGTCAATTCAAAACAATCCACCTTATTTGGAAATGTGAAAGTAAGCTATTTTCTGTGAATGCGCGAGACATACGAATATGAGATGCTATAGGTAAATAACTAGAATTTTAGAAAACAGTAAAACTAGAGTGTGCTTAGAATTATTAGGCATGTTGATATTCTGGTCCTATTTTTTTTCCCCAAGCACATTTTACCAATTCAAAACCACATAAATCTTAATAACTACTATTAATTTTGTGTTGAATCATTTATATACATAGTAAAACACTACCAGTCAAAATTTTGGACACACTTCCCCATTCTCTTTAATGGGGAAGTGTGTCCAAACTTTTGACTAGTAGTGTATACAATTGTCCATGAAGGTTGGAAGTGAAAAACTTCTTATATTCAGGTGTGCATAATTATTAGGCACATTTTCTTTTACAGATAAAATGAGCCCAAAAAGAGATTTAACTTTATATAAAATTATTAAATGCCCATGATAAGGATGCAGTACTAATGCAATACTACAATTTACAAAGTTAAGGCATGACCATTGAACAGCGAAATGCTCATTGGGTCAGCACGGTCAGTTCATTTTTAGTCACCTATCCTGAAAAGTCTTGCAGAGATGGATTAAAAATGAACTCCCAAAACTTACTGCCAAATTCTGGAAGATAAATTCTTGAAAGAGTGGTACATGCGATTCTGGTCCTTCAAGAGTCACTCTCAACTTATCTGTCTGTAAAACCTATATATATATATATATATATATATAAAAAAAAAAAAAAACAGTCTTTGTGTATTTCACAACACTTCAGCATGTTATTCCTATTAAGTGAGGGTCATTTTTTTAGAATTTTTTACCTAAGCAAAGTCTCTGAGAACCGGACACATTGTACTTCTGGAGACTCCAGGTAGGTTTCAATTCTGGAAAATGGTGGCAATGGAGACTAAATGGTTCCTGATGGTTTCACACCTAATTCTTCACCTTAATTCTTTATTCTTTTGCAGTTAACATGTATCTTTTCTTCTCCACCTGCTCTTGTCTGACCATGCTGACCCATTGAACATTTTGCTGTCCAATGGTCATGCCTTAACTTACTGAATTCTTGTATTCCATTAGTATTGCACTCTTCTCATGGGCTTTAATAATTTTTGACTTATTTTTGGCTCATTTCTGGAGTTTTTCACTTCCAGACTTCATGGCCAATTATATATCACTTATAAATGATTAAATATAAAATTAGTAGCTAATTAGATTGATGTGGTTTTGAATTAATAAAATGTGCTTGAAAATACTAGAATATCAACATGCCTAATAATTCTGCACACACCGTATTTGCGCTACAAACATCCCCCCAAAAAAGTGGTAAAATGGCATAGTCGCTTCAGAAAATGTGTTGTTTAATCTCATGTTTTCTTTTCTATCAGTGTTATCAGTTTTAGTGCCACTCACCAGACATTTCATTTCTAAACTGCCACAATACTTGCATGAACTAACACACTTTTTAGCTTCACTCACTGGCCATTTCATGTTGCAAGTGTTGTAAAACTTGTTTATGTAATATTATTTTTGCAAAAATATCACCACAGGCATGTATTTTTTTCATTTACTGGGGTTAGCTGTATTATGCATGAGACTGCATTACAACAGAGAATTGAACTGTCAGAAAAAATTTAACTAATTTACAGGATGCTATTTTTGTGTAAATTTATATGATGTGAAAACTTTTTCAATTTTCAGAAAAAAAGCATGAATGTCCACCCCTAACCTCACCCCTACACATAACCATAACTGGGAAGAAAGCATATCTTATGAAAACAGACACAAAGCATAGATTGTATAAAATCATATGAATTAGCCACCAATTAGCCAAAATGTAAAATAGTTACAAATTGCCATGCAAATGTGTTGGCACAGAACACTTTGATATTTATCAACACTCAGTGTGGCCCATTTATATTCAAAACGGCACCAAAGTTTTTCGTGAATGTATTTTATCTACTCTAGAGTTTCAAACACGAACCATTACCATTTATGCGCACATATTCATTGCATCTACTTTAACTGCAAGTTATGATCCTCCAATCTGACAGTACACGAGTCCAAGAGTGCTAAAATATGTCTTCATCTTTCTATATTTCTGTCATTTAGAAAGCACAAATCTACTGAGCTACAGCAAGTTATTAGCATGGGGGAGTTAAACCATAAACATTTGAGAGTGACATAAATGAGAGGGAAACATTTCAATGATGCTAGGATGGAGATCTACAAATAATTTTCTTGCAGTTGGACTGGCAGATGTTTCAACTTCATACACTGCTATGTCAGTCAGTGCACATCTTTAGACCA
The DNA here is from genome assembly GCF_049309525.1 of Garra rufa. Lineage (NCBI taxonomy): Eukaryota > Metazoa > Chordata > Actinopteri > Cypriniformes > Cyprinidae > Garra > Garra rufa. The sequence goes on along the minus strand of NC_133382.1, from coordinate 12,901,120 downwards.
CTGTGCATGTGAATCAATAAATCAACATTTAGGCATGTGATATGATGCATGTACATCAAGTCAGGCTCACCCCCTCAAAATAGAATGTGTAAAGATGTTTTATCTGTTTGAATAAACCTTGGTGCGCACCATATGATTTATAATAGTCCTGCTTGCCAAGCCAGGTCACTGATCTCAGTTGTCATTAATGTCAGACTGTAGAACTCTCAAAACTCATTAAAAATGGACATATGCAAAAAGACTTGTCTGGAGCTTTACATCATCAATCTGTGACACATTCTGTAAGTCGTATTCACACACAGAATTTAAATTGTGGCTTGAAATAGTCATTAATTGTTTGTCAGCGAACATGTCAAACTAGCAAACAAAGATTACAGATTTTGTTCTAGGATCAGCGGGAGTCTTAAATGTTGTCTCGGATGGCAAATCAAGATCAAAATTATACAGTGCGCACCTGCTTTAGTCAAATAAATCTTTCCCTGCATGAAAAGTCTTGGATATTTTGTAGAGAATAAACTCTCATTTACACTTACACTAGTAGTGCGTTTACTAATAATGTCAAACAGTGTATACACATACATCACAGTGTCATTTACACCACGTCCCAAATGATTTATCATTGTTAAAAGCATTCTGTGAGTCAGGCGGTGATCACAGAGAATATGCGAATCCAGATGCGGGGTGTTTATTAAAAGCATAGCAGATGTACAGGTGAGCAAATGGCAGATGATATGAAAGCAGCAATCCATGATGGCAGATGATAACAGGCAGTCAAACAATATAATGGAATGCAGACAATAGATGAGCTCTACAGCAAAGCAAAGTACACCACACACGAAGTGAAGCTAGGATGTGGAGATAATCCCAGAGTAAAGACGAAGAAGTAATCCATAACCTGAAGCACAAGAAGATCACTGCAAGAAGGCGAGGCATCTCAACAGTTCGGGTTTATGGTTATTCAATGAGTATTGTAGCATTTTTGATGAGGAAACAGCTGTGCATGAATACTATATTAAATTGCACTACATTTAAAATAAAATAAAATAAAATAAAAAGGTTAATTAGAAATTAGTGGGTAACTGCATTTTTAGATTAATTGTGGGATTGTGTATGTTACGTGTGAACACTTCTACAGCTGTCTACTCTATGAGCAATCTATGTTAAAAGTATCTGATTAATCATATTTAAAACATTTTAGCTGACTGAAAACACTAATAGAAACATTAATATTAACTATTATCTAGAAAAAGGAAAATTACCTGGCACACATAAATTGAACCTAGATATAATAGAATCTTACTGGCGAGTGAAAGTATTTTTTATATTAGTAAAAATATTTAATAAATTACATGCATGGGCTAAGGAATGGGAATGGCAGGTGTTTGAATTATGTTTATTATATATTTCAATGAATTCAAGTTAAGGTCTACTTACAATTACCTACTAATGGATAATCTGATCACTGAGTAGCACCATCACCTCAAAGGGCTGGTGACAAATATAATTCAGCTTTTTTTATTTTTACACTTTCCTTTATCTCCTGAACCTGTCTGCAGATGCATGGCTGCAGGCTGTTCTTCAAGGAACTTAACATTTATGTGAACAGATCCCGGGACAAGAAGAACATGAGGAGTTCATTACATTTTCATCTCTGCAGGAACACATGCCAGCTTCAATAAGTCCAACCTGCTTCACAACCCCTGCCCATGTATGACGTTCATTGCTTTCACTTGCTTTTCCTGTCCAACTCTCCCACCATCCAAATCTTGCTGACAGTAGTGACACAGATGAAGTGGATGGAATGGGCAATGTATACCACTGCCAAGTGTGCCAATTTGCCCTCTATGCCACCATGTCTTTATCACTGGTGCTCCAAATTTACCTAGAATGTTACTAGATTTTTAATTTTTTTTTTATTTCTAAAATTTCTAGAAAATATGTGAACCTGGACCACAAAACCAGTCTTTTTTTTTTTTTTTTTAATTGAGATTTATACATTGTACGCTTTCCATTGATATATGGTTTGTTAGGATGGAACAATATTTGGCCGAGCTGCTCTTGGTAGATTGCGCTGTCATTATGGAAATGATCTAGCTGCATCTATGTTCTTTAAAGGAACCATATATAAGAAATGTATTTCAGTTAATCATAAAATGGCCCTGACATGTCACTAGACATTAAGAAATCATGTTAATTTCAAATACTTATATCACTGACAACAGTGGGCCGGCCAGGATATTGTCATTTAAAAGTGAGAGTTGCAGCCCACGACTGATGTTATTGTTGTCATTTTGTGTTTTGGTCTGAGGCTCCACCCTCCAGCTATCTACTAATCACGAAGTCAGTAGCATTTCGTCATCCGGGTGGCCAGCTCTGCTCTAGTTACAGCTGCAGCTAAGAACGTGTCGGATAAAACATGTATAACGTTACGAAACCTAAAGACCTTACGAAACCTAAAGACCTCGTTATGAATCCGAAATACGTTGTGACAAAGTCCGAAATAAAACAAGGATTTATATAGGAGATGCCTTTGAAAGATGGACACGGCTGAAAACTGGACAGGTAAGATTCATCTGTTTGGCTAACTTTGCTTCCGTAAACAGTGTTTTTTTCACGGTCGCCCGTGCTAAATGCGTTCATAAAAAGCTTTAGATCGCACCACTAGCAGGGTATGAAAACAATCTATGTTCCGACTGAAATGTGGTATTAAAGTACATCTTTATGAAATATTTGGCTAATCGCTATTAGTAAATTTTTGCGATACATAATTACTTCGCAAAACATCTCTCGTGAAGCATAAACATAATTAACAGAAGTAAAAAAAATACTGTGTAGGACTCGTCACTTGCCATTAGAAGCTCCTTGTAGCAGCCTACGTTCCTGCTGGATCCTGCAGCTTAGCTGGCAACCTCGAGTCAGGGGGGAGGGGGAGGGGATACATCGTTCTACAGTATTTTGAAAGTGATTGCAGTACCAGTTTTGGCCACAATCCTACATACGGTTCCTTTAATGTGCGCACTGTCAGTAAATCGCACACAGAATTTTCCCGTTTTTATGGAATTGTGCTCCAACACTAATGTTTAAATGTCTAAGTCTACTGTGTGTTGGGAACAGAAGTATGATCGAAGTACGCTTATTACAAGACACCATGTACTGGCTCACAATACAGCGACAGATGCATTTACACCAAGTGCAAATAGCAATGGTGTCTAGTTACACTAAGTGCAAATAGCAGTATTTTCTTATCAATAAGCTATAGCTATAGCTATAGATTCTATACACTATGTTTAAATAGCAGGATTTTCTGATATTTATACTACTTTTTGCAAATAGTATTGTAGTATATTATAAAATATCCATTATATATTTGGATGTCACCTTATTGGGACAATACAAGCCCTCTCTACACCTATCCTACTTTATTTTCAACGTTTCAATTATTTCCTTCATTTTTATTGAAAATAAATGCTATTCCGATGTGATATGAGATTTGAAAGGGAAGGGAACTCAAACTCAAACTCGAACACAGATCGACTGCACCAAAAATGACACATTTTGCCAGCTACACCAGTGGAGATGTTCTTTGACTTTCGTCTTTTGTAGTATTGACTAGCCCAATCACACGTTGGTGGGCAGAGTTAGTGTAAACAGCCTCTGCCAACAAGATGGGGTATTTACATGTAGTGTAGGCTAAATAGACACTCTGTCACAACACAAATATTTAATAGGGCTCTAAAAATTCATAGTAGGCATACAATAAAACTTTTACTTTAAAATTAAAGTTAGGCTTTTGTTTGGAAACAAAGCACAGAGAAATGCACGTTATAATCTTATATTGACATTTTGCATACAATGGATGCAGTTGCTTTATACACAAAGTATATGGAGACATCCTAATTGCATATTCGAATATGCATGTGTGCAAATATGCACTGTGTGTAGCAAGGTTTTTGCATATTTTTGCTACACAACCTTAACCTCCTCCTTTGTACTGTGTGTTTGTGTACGTGTGCTGTTTTTTTTTCTCCTTTTTTGTGCAAGTCACCATCATGCCTTCTCCTGCTGTCCCCTTGTCATCTCATCTCCCTTGATGCTCAGCTCTATGAGACATAAATAAAGAAATACATCCCAAAAAAGTGCATGCCGTACACGAAATACGCTCAATTTAGCCAGTAAAGGGCATCACTTTCCATTACGACTGACATGTTTATCACTGGGAATATACAAATCCTGATGAAGTGGCAGGCACGAATAGAAGATAGCTGATTTACACCGAACACAGTCCGCATGTAAAGTGACCTTGAGCAGGCATGTGATGTGAGGTGACAGCAAGTTCCTTCCGTGTCTGTTTGACTCCCCCTCTTGGGTGCAGTACCTCTGGGAGTGCCAGAGGGGTTGATGTTGGGCCCTTTTTATGATCTCTCTTGGTGATAAGTTCTTCATCAACCAATACTTAAATGACCCATTATAATTCCTCCCTGCTTTCAAAGGAAAGTTTTAATTAACTTTGCTAGAAAGGCAGCCACAACTAAACATTTTTTTAAGGGAATTACAGTTTTTCTCAATTGCTTAAACACATTTCTTGAAATTATGCCTCTTATTTGCGAAACTCTAAACACAAATCCACAACTCCTAACTCATTTCCCCAAACTTCCTATATTGAGGTCAAAATGAAGCTCTCCACTCAAAACAATTCAATCTTGCTGAAAAACCAAACTTTGCTTTCAGACATGACACACAAATCCTCAAAAACAAACACACTACAACACAGTTTTACACACTGATGAGATCAATTCAAAACAATACTACCAAAACAATACAAATAAAAAACTTTTCACATGATGAACACAACAAATCTATTCCTTTGCAAGTGTTTTATTACTTAATTTAATGTACTGTAGAGTACAGTACAAAACAGCAAAACACAACAAAATAATTATTCGGCCCAGCATCCTGTCTTTGGTCTGGGACAGGCCAAAGAACCTCTTCAGCATTACAGGCTAAATTAGCCCTGGCCAGGCAGCAGGGGTCAAATCCTCTTGCATGCCTGATCCAACCCTGGCACTCATCAACTAAAATATATGAGACTGCTTGTCTTCTTGCCCTTGCTCTTCCTCTGTCTCTTCAATGTTGTTGTCGTCATCGTCCTCCTTCTCCTCCTCCTCTTCATCTTTCACCTCCTACTCTTCCTCTTCAAAATTACACATTACTGTATGTGGGATATTGATTGAAAAAGACTGGATAGGATTCACAGTTACACTTGTACTAGTGGTCTGACAAAAAAATAAAAAAATAAAATAAAAGCACACAGCGTCATTGTGAAACAGAAAAAAAAGAAATATGGGCACAAAGGTGAAAATAAAAATAAGAAAGTCCACTGTCAGAATTTGTAACTCCTGTGTTGTCCTCTGTCTATATGCTTTCCAATGGAAGGTTCATGAGATGTACCTTTGATCTATTTCAGAGAACTGCTTTATCATTGGTTGATCTATATTATCTTCATTAGTGAAAGTCAAGATTCACTTGAATAATTCATGGCAAATTTACAAAAAGTCTAATAGAAATGTGTAGAATATATGATTGACAGTTTAGGACAACTAGATCAAAAATTTTGCATTTAGGTAATGATTTATACGATGAGCTAATGACTTGATGTTTTGAGGGGTAAGACTATTGCACAGAGAACTACAGTATATAATACATTTTGAGCAACATGACAATAGCAACTGAAACTGCACAAATGTATATTTCTGATCATTTCTGATCTGAGAAATGCACCAAAGTGACTGAGAAAAACTTTTATCCTTTTATCTCCATCGAAGGTTCTGATTGGTGTGTGCTAAATTTTGACTCCTAGTGTTTCCAGTTGGGTAATTGTGTGCTAATTGAGCTCAAACTTCGCAGACTTGAGTGAACAATATTGAATGCTTGTGCTTTCTAAATGACCTCATGGTGTAAGCACTGAGAAATGTAGGGATTTGTGTGTAGAGTTTTGAAGTAACAGTTCACCAAATATAACTCATGTGTCAAAGCAGGGAATAGTGTTTATAGTTTAGGGAAATGGGTGTGCTTTTTCAAAAATGGCGTTATAGTTTTGAAATTTTAGTTCAAAAGACTGGTTATAGTGTTTTAGCAATTGAGAAAAACTGTAATAGAATATGCTTTTAATTTGGTGAATTTGTCCTAAATGGTTACTAAAGTGCAGTTTATTTTGTTTAGTTTATCTCAGCATTGTGCAGACATTTTATATTTAGAGGTGAAGAGGTGAAATGAAAATCTGCCACTGTAGGAATCTATCTACAGCAATCTTTTTACTCTTAACTACAATTCTGCAAATGGAGGACATATTAAATCAATATTATCACAGTGGTTTGGCCTAAATGTCAAATAAATAAACAAAGCAGGACTTTATGTATTTATTTAGTATAACCCTATTTTTTCCTGGAGATATTGTTTTAGGATTTTATAAAGTACCACTGTACCACAAAGTACCACCCAGAGGGCAGGTTCAACAGAATATTGATCTCAGGATTTTACTTCCTGTCTATTGTCTAGAAGTAGTTTTATAGTTTGTTCTGTAGTTGCACAGTATTGTTAGTTCACCTGCTGCCCTACTACATGTTCCGTCTTTGATTTATTTTCTAATTTCTTGGCTATTTGTCTGGATTCATCTTTTTCTACTGTGACAGTGATAGTTTTGATGTCGTGTTTGGACTTCTTTGTTTTTCATATTTTAATACATTTCTAAAAAAGGATTCTGACATGTTCAACATTATCAGGTATTTTAACAATTTAACAATAGGGGTACAAATCAGCTTTTGACCAAAATTGTTATACTAAAAATAGGGATGTCAAGTAGAACTTTGATAATTATTTAAGCAAAAGGATGAATTGAAAAATTCTTATAATAAAAATAAATGTGTATTATTATTTTTTTTTCTGTAGTATAATCAGTGTGGAGCATTCACTCAATGTAATGGCAGCAGCTTTCGACTGGTCAAACACTTTTTGTTCAAAGTACCTTTTTTTGCACAGCTTCCGAGGTCATTCTGTGGATGTGGACAATATTCACAGGTTTATGCTTTTGCTGTAGCAAGACAATTTATTACCCAATAAATTATAGAGATATAAACCCAAAGATTTAAGAGTGCTTCTTGAGAAAGTGTGTTTTTGTGTGTGCATGAGACACCGAATGGGGGAGAGAGCGAATTTCCGAAAGACAGAGAGAGGGAAACGAAGTTGAGGCAGCAGACAGAGATAGATGATCTGTTGGCAGCCACAATTTTCTGGAAGAATATGGCGGAAAATGGAAGAGAGGGGATGTATAATGAGGTCAAGGAAAGAGAGAGGAAGAGAAAGACCTTCAGGCCAGTGCAGACCGATAAGAATGGACAGCTAACTAGATAAACTTCACACCACACAGCCACGTTCTCTATTATAGCCACTGGGACCTCTGACCTCAGTGCCCTTCCTGACTTAGCATTGTGCTCCAAGACCACTTCAATGAACTACTGGAATATAAAAAGAAGCATCATGTCAATGATGCTGAGCGTATAGAAGATTACAATGTAGTTACATCATAAAAAAAGTAAGAGAATGAGCAACAGACAATGTCCTTCCAACTACACTCTTGCTATTCATCTTGTTTTTCACCATATTCAGTTCTCGGCACCACAGACTCACAAAGACCCACCTTTAAATGCAAATCTATGCTCTCTTTCTTTTTCTCTCCTCTAAACTCTGCTAAACGTCTTCTCTCCAGCCACTCTTGCCCACTTGACCCCATTCCCTCTTAAATTCTCCAAGTCGCTTCTTCTCCATACTTATTTGCTACACTCTTAGACACATCATCAGCACATCTATCCTCTCTGGTAGGTCATTCATCTCATTAAAGAAGGCTTTGGTAGCTCTTTTATGAGAAACAACCAGAAAATTAGAGATATGTCTTTTTCTTTTCCTGTTTGTAGAGTAGAGAGATAGTGAAAACACTTGCACAAGTTTTTAACCAAGTATTATTTACTCTGACAGAAAAACCTGCAACAACAGAGTCTGCCTTTGCATCACTGAAGCCCGTGGCTTTCGAGAACTGCCTCCAGATCATCCATATTGCTGGATGTGTCTGATTTCTTTGACACAGTAAAATCTGTAGATCCTCCTATCCACCCCTACTGCAAACTAAACTCCCCTGCTTTGAGTCTTAACCCACAAGCAGACACATCAGCTAACTGGTGCACTGAGGTTCCTCAGGGTTCGCTGCTTGACTTTTTCCTCTTTTTGATATGAGTGCACATCATACCTATCTTTCTCTTGCAGCACTGTCTGGCAAATGTTGCATACATCAAGTTTAAGTACCTGCAGCTAGCTGCAACAAACCCCTTATCCTAAAGGTATAACTTGGATATTTTACTCAAAATTGAAACTTGTTTCATCTTTTAATTACACTCATGTTGTTCCAAACTGGTAGGAATTTCTTCTGTTTAAAAACAATGAAAGATGTTTATTTGTGGATGAACTATCCCTTGAAATATTACCACTAAGGTTGTTTAGTCGTAATACACTCTTTAATGGCGGGCATTCACAGTTCATGGTTGGGGCTCACTCCATTTACATTTTAAGCCAGACAGAGTACCAAGCAAATCACAAGCTCTCGGTTATATTTAATAATAATAAAAAAAAAAAAAAACGGGAGCTTGCTTGAATTTAGTATATAGACTCTATAGACTCTGCACAAGCGTTTTTACATGCTCAGATCTTCACCTCTGACTTGCAAAAGCTCACAAGGGAAATATAGTCACATTGTATATTAACCACTTTGGCACAGTTATCAGGTAAACTGATTCATATCATATACAAGGACTCAAAACCTCCTAAGCATATGCACCTGGACTGCGTAACAGACCATGCAACTGAGCACTGATGTTTTCATTTAAAACACCATTCACTGGATCTGCACCCTCTTACCATTACTCACTTTTAAAGATCTACTTTCCCTGCATAAACCTAGCTGATCATTAAGCTTCTCATGGAACCAACACAAAAAGTCAGATAATGACTAAATTTTACATTTTGTGTGTGTTTTTTCCCCTTTCTTTTCTTTTTATTCCCCTTTATTTAAAATGACATTTGAGAAGTCAAGAGGAGAGAGAAACGTGTGCCAAGTTTCAATATGTGGATTTTCAGTGAATAACTTGAAAAGTACAATGTACTTGAAAGTACAATTCATTGTAAAGAAAAGAACACCCTGTACATAGTCATTTGGTATTTGAATGAAATAAAATGATAACAGAATTTGGGTTAACCATTTTAAATTCCATTGTTTCATCAAACAGAAGTGGCTGAGCAGCTGAGCAACGTTATATTCGATGCATCATAGGGAATTCATGAATAATGAGTGTCTAAACTGGAGCAAGTAGAAAACTACCCATTTAAAATAGACAAATCTCCACGTGAGGGAGCCATAGAACCTGCTGGTCCAGAGTGATGCTGCCTTCACTGGTGTCCACCCTGTGTGGAGGTGACAGCACGGTAAATCATCACCACCTTGCCTGACACTGCTCTTTCTATCATGGCAGTTTGTCTGCTTACTCAGCAAAAACACCCAACTTCAAACACCCACTCTAGTTCTACTTTATTTCCAATCAGCTTCTCCTAATGGAAGTTATTGAAGATGAAACTGCAGCACTGGTCTCAGAGGAGCATAAAGGTTCTACCAGCAACTACTTCTAGTTGAATACATGATCTGTTTATCTTGTGTTTCAAGTTTGCTTCTTATTCTGGGACTTGGTATCCTTCCCTTCCAGCAGTAGGAGTTAATTGAGTAATTGAAATCCAATTTGGCCTCACTGGGCCATGGCATGGGCAAGATCAGCTTGTCAAGGCTGTTAGAAAAAAAAAAAAAAAACTGCAATACTTATTTGCACCTTAGTTGAATCTAGAATGAACAAACACCTAGCACAGCATACTGTAGTACCACAGCAGAGGAATGTACTATGTAAGTGTAATGGTTGTTAAGTGATTTTTTGTTGAAAAGTTTAAATATAAAAATGTATCAAAAAGTATCATTAACGTAGTCCTTGCGACTTGTGTTTTATATTCCAATTCTTTTGAAACCATGCAATAGCATTGTGTAACACATTTATATGTGCAGTTTTTCTCTCATTAAGAAAATTATTTACAGTTAAAGAAAATAATTGTACTTTTAGAAAATATGTTTTAAATCATGTGCACTCACACAACAAGACAATCATATCAGAGGTCTAAAAAAGCTATTTTATTTTACATGGAGCAGGTTGCATGCCTGACAAACACTGTCTGAGTATGTACTTTTTTTAAATAATTAAATACTTTGACCGTTAAAAACAATATGGTCTATGAAGTATGGATGTGTTTAGTATGAATAGTATTTAGATGTTATTGCCATGTGACCTGTCATCTTCAGTTGCTTCAATTCACTGCATTTACAAATCCTTTTTAATTTGGAAAATATCGCACTAGTTCTATTGACTACTATTTAAACTTTACAGGCTGATTATCATATGCAAGCAGGGCCAGTGTACTCTTTAAGATTTCTGTTTTTATGTCTTAACAAAGAGAGTAAAGAGTGGCCCTTCAGAAGCAATATTGGACACCGTGCCACAGGAGTTTAAATATGACATGAGGGTGAATAAATGATGGTGACAGAATTTTCATTGCTTTATGAATTATTCCTTTAATTTACCTTGTCAAAGTCAGTATTTTCCTTGTACCTGTTGTCTGAAATAATAATGCTGCTGTCTCATTGATCTCTTTGAAGTAACAAAATGTTCAGAGACACTACAGGTTTTCTTTAATCATTATTATTATTATTATTATTATTATTATTATTATTATTATTATTATTATTATTATTATTATTATTATTATTATTATTATTATTATTATTTTGCCTTAAGCAGGTAACTACTTTTACCTTATAGATACTTTATACAAATTCCCATTACTGTGATCACAATGTCCCTCAGGAACAGACTTCACTAACCCTTTCTGGTTGATGCCATTACAATTGATGCAATCAATGTCTGAACGGAAGCCATTATTATCCCGAAAGGCTGTAATGGGGTAGGAGCCTATCCTTTTTTTTTTTTTTTCTTCTTTTTTTTTTCTTTTGTAATCAAAACATGGAAAGACTTTTCTCTGTATTTAAAATTCAGCTGGAAAAACAATATCGGACATGGTTAATTATCCTTGGCCCTGCTCGTTTACTCCTGGGGAGGGAGAGGCTGTCAGTGATGGATGTTGGGGAATGGAGGGGCAGACGGTGGCCCGAGAGAGTTGGTACTCAAAACCTTAGTGCCACACTGTAAATAATGCTGGGCAATGGCATTAGAACAACTTTGCTTTTCAATGCCGTTCATCTGTACAACAAAACGTCAATAAACTACCATATCACCATGGAAAAGAGAGAAACAAATACAAGGATGCAGAGAGGCAGGAAGTACTTCAAAGCTGCATACTTTGCTGTCTAACCTGTGATCAGGTGGTGCTCAAAATTGATAGTCCCTATTAAACCATAAACCCCCATGAAATCTATCCATATAATTTATTAAAAAGCAATAATAATTTGCTCCGAAAAGCATTGGGTGTTTAGCTGAGGTTAATTATGCAGTCAGCTGTTGGGCCGTGAGGATTTTATAGCTCGATCCCACGCTCCACAAACAAGAAGACAGAGTTATTTCATTTAATCCCCTCATACTTCCACACTGAACTGATGCTTAGCTATTTAGAATTTCAAAAAGCGGCGCATGTCTGCCTTTGTCAGCACTGAGAGCTTGAATTTTGGCTTCTCACCCGACAGCATCTTCTTTATAGATAAGCCAGCTGCTAGTGATCTGCCTTATTGCTTTTTATTGGACACTTAAAGTTTGTTGTTTTGGGTTAGAAAAAGTTTTGCTCTTGTCAAGAATATGATGACACCAGAGAAAAAAAAAAAAGTGAATGGTGCACTGCTCACTCAGAGTGCCTGACTTTTGTCAAGCGGTTTTACATTTACAGAAAAGATAGATTTTTTTTTTTGACACCTTTATGCCCATTTTGCCGCAGTGTCCAACTTTTCAGGTGGCAAGATTAGACATGTCATGCAGGTGACTGATAGCACATAGTACAACAATGTCTTTTATCAGCAGCATATCCAATGGCAATATAAATGGCATATTCTCTCCACAAGACAAATGATCCCATTTGCCAGTCCAACATCCATCTCACATTTGCGCCAAGGTGACTGGCATACAAATGCCCTAGGAGAATCACACAGACAAAACTAGCATGGGATGTCAGTTTTCTAATTGAATCAACTTTCAGAATTCAATTGCCTCAAAAACTTTCCCTTAACAGTGGAACTGCTCAACCTGTTTTGTATTCCCCTCTGTGTACTGTATATATGCTAATTTAACAGCACTGGGACATTAAAACTCTCTGAGGTAGCGTTAGCTGGAACTAGCCTCATTAGCATTCGACCCAGGAATGAGGGGACGTCTCTCAGTGTAAATGACAACACAGTGCATCTTGTAAAACCAGAAACCAAGATTAAAAGACTTTTAAGACAGGACACTTCCCACAGTTTTATCCCTCTCATGCTGATGTTAATCATTGTTAATCACCAGGATTTGTTTCTCATCAAATAAGTCCTTGCTGGTGCAGTAGGACAGCATCTTTGATTAGACAGGACGAGCACAATGTGGTGAACAATGCAGATCTCTCGAGGGTGGTTAATGTAGAGTTAATGTCTAAGTGGTGTCTGGGACATTGTACTATATGAGGTCAAGGGCATTAGAGAGGTGATTAATTTTGTAAATGAATAAAATAAAGAAGGAGTTATAGTTATTGAACAGGAATATGGCATAGGCTTTAACCTGTCACATCCATCAGAACTTTTTTCTTCTTCTTCTTACTCCTTACTTCTCTCTCAGTTAAATTATGCAGCCTAGAGGGCTGCTAACACAGGACATGTCTGTGCTGGACTATGTACACACATAAACATAGTTTATGGCTGAGATGAAGGAGACATGGGACTAGATTTTCCATGGACAATTTTGTCCCTATCACTTAATGGATGCAGGCATCTACAGTCTGACCATTTAATTCGGAGAACATTTGGGCATGCTTATGAAAAGTTGTATAATCAAATTGGGATTAAAACTACAACTCCCATAATGCATCTATGCTACACAATAGTATATAGCATCTCGACTGACTGGTTTTCATGCCTTCAGTCAACAGAGCAAGCAAAGTTGGGCATAAAATGCACCTGTATACGGCAATAACTCTCTAGGTGATAAATCTACTGACCTTTTCATCAACAAGTAAAAATGAAATAGAGGAACAATTTGGGAAGTGGATACAGGGCTCTACAGTGTGACCATTTCATTTAGAGAACATTTGGGCACATGTTGTAATCAAATTGGCATTAAAACAACTCCTGTAATGCATCTACACTACACAATAGCACCTTGATTGGCAGGTTTTTATGCCTTCAGTCAACAGAACAAGCACAAAAAAAAGAAAAAAGAAAAAATGTGTGCAACAGCTTGTACTTCTGTTGTTTCTTTGCAGCCTGTCAAAAATTAAATTTGGATTATCAGGTCGGAGGTTGAGGGGGCCTTGCTAAAAAATGCCACCAAAATTAATACAAATTTCCCAACAACTTGAGACATGGGGGCATAAAATGCCCCTATATGAGGCAATAACTATAATCTAGGAGATAAATCTACTGACCTTTAGTCAATGAATATAAATGAAATGGAGGAACGATTTGAGAAGAGATCTAATCAGAACTAATCTCCTGCCTGGTAAGGAGAGTAGATGTGCACATTTAAATTGTAACATACTGATGTATGCTAACATACAGTAAGTTAGCATAAACTTGCTGTATGTCTCATAAAACATTTCAAAATGTCACTGTCTGGAAGAAAAAAAAAAAGAACTGACATGTATTTGAAAAAGCGTGACTATGCAAAAGAGAAAATTCGATACGGTTTTCTGTGCACGCACACAGAAAGCTGTCTCTCAGAGAGTGAACGAGTATTGGATTGATTCTCTTTTGCATCTTATTACGCTTAAATGGCTCATGAAAATGGCTCATGAAAATATGTGCCTCTATATACATTTATGCAACATGGTAATTACGTTATGTACCTTACTATACATTTTCAAGTGAAATGTCAAGAGAGTGGCACTAAAACGACACATTCAATACGTGACCAATTATGTTGGTATAGGCACGTATTGCTGCCTTTTTATTAAGCTGCTTAAGGTACATATTGTAGCTGTTCAGAATTCAAATATCTGGGGGGTGTCGCGAGGTTAATGCTCTGTTCTGTTGGAAATATCTCCTACACCAAACCCAACAATAAACCTACCTGAAAGCAAATGCAAAAGTGATATAAAAACACATTTGTTGATGCAGTCATGCTATTTTAACTTCGTTAGTTAACCATAGTTTCATGGGGTTCATACTGGAGCGCTTCATCACTCAACTGCGATGCTGTATCACGTGAGCAAACTAACTGAATTAGAAAACTCATGCATATGAAGCTGTATACAGTATGTGACAAAAACATTCAAAAGTATCAGTTTATAAAATTGCGCAGGATGTAAAATTGTTTTTAAAGTTGTGTAATATTCTTGTGTGAAAATTAAGCTTTATTTATCAAAACAGTGTTGTTTTCGTCAACGATGACGATGACGAAATCATTTAGTTGACGCCACTTTTTTTCATGACGATAACGAGACGACGACGAGATAAAAATGGCTCGTTGATGACTAAAACATGACGAGACGTGTGTGAGTTTTCGTTGACGAGACGAGAATAGACGAAAATGTTAGTGGGTGGTCCGTCAGACGTTTAAAATGCATGACATTTCCGCTTATTGTGCATGCCAATTAAAACTTAAAAAGTATCTGACGCTATGGCAAGCCGTTTTAGCATTAAATACTCTTTGCTATACTAGTATGGCAAGCCGTTTTAGCATTCCATCCTTGTTTGTCTTTTATGTTCTAAAACATACCTTCATTATTGTAATTATTGGTGAAAATTGTCGATCCGGAAGCTCACATTGTGTTGAACTATAGATCTGCTATTTTCAGAACTTATAAGTGACACTACCCAACAGCAAAATACTTACTGACCTACATTAATTTGTTAAAATACTACCTTTTTCCCTTTTTTGATTAAACTAGACTAAAACCTTTTTGACTTTTCGTCGACTAAAACTAGACTAAAACCTTTTTGACTTTTCGTCGACTAAAATTGGACTAAAACTATCACATATAGAAGTGACTAAAATTTGACTAAAACTAAGAAGCATTTTAGTCCAAAAGACTAAGACTAAGACTAAATCTAAGATGGTTGTCAAAAACAACACTGTATCAAAACTCTGTACCTGTAAGTCATACTTTGTGTAAAACGGAATAAAGGGAGTTTTACTGCCTCTAGTGTTAATTTCAACTGAAAAGTGCAGTAATTCGTACATGTATGTATGTTGTTATTATTATGATTTATTTTATTTTTTTCAGTTTTGCAGAAATGCATATGGGATGTATTTCCAATGAGCATATGTTGAAGAATTTGACTTAAAGTCCCCATGAAATCAAAAAGTTTTTTTTTGGCTTTTGAATATGTTATCTATAAGCTAGTGTGCTCCAAACAATGACAACATTTGCGTTTAAAAGATATGAGCATTCAAAACTTACAGTCTCTCACTTCCGCCAATATGAATCAACGATTTTGATGACATCACGCTGCACTTCAGCTTCTCATCAAACGTTCTGTCCAATTAAATGCTCTTTAGAGTCCGTAGCATCCTGCCCCCAACACTATAAATAGACATTGAAGCTGCGGCTGAGATCGGTCACTTGTTTACAGTGTTAGTGTTTTCTGTATGGTGAATAGCATGTAGTGCACAATGTAGGTGATAGAGAGCGATTCAGACAGTGTAAATGTGCTTTCCACTGGGGCAAATGCGGTCTGGTTTCGCGCTGTGTCACGCGAATCGCTGCAGCGCGCACAGTCTACTCCGGACTTTGGGTCCGGTCCAGAGACGCGATAGCATGGAGCAGATCATATGTATGCGCGAGTCGGCATGTGTTAAACCATGTGTTTTAGTAAGAGTTTCATATTGAATCTAGGGGGTAATCTATTAGACTGTGTCATAAGCTGTCAAATGCGGCTTTTACCGAGCTCAACGGCTCTGGCCCGAGCAGATATAATTAACGCTATTGGCTATTTTAAAAAAGTGGACGGGGCTGCAAGGTATGTCCCGCCCTGTTTTCCTGTTTCAATTAAAATTACACCACCACATAGAATAATGCTGCGTGTTTCAAGGCACTTCAGTGGACCTTTAAAAGATGACAACATCTCAAATTATTAAGCATGAGTTTTATTTTTATTCAAAGTTGACATTTGCAATGGTCTCTCTAGCACATAGGTATCAGAATCAAGCTCTGAATAGCTCAGTATCAAAATTCTACTCCTGATATTTATCCACCAACATACATTAGGCAAGTTTAGTATATTAAAAAAAGTTCTACTAAGGCAGTTTCAAACCTAGTATTCCTCTCACTTAAAATTCAAGCATTACTACTAGACTAATGAGTCATCCTCTGCTTCTGAATGTTGATTCACGATTCATCAATGGCCTAATTAATGAGCATTTCCTGACAACAACTGTCAGCTGTGTCTGCTGTCAACCCTCCAGCTGTCCGTACCACTATTTAAAACAGGGACAAATCTTTTGCATCCCACCTTATGCCAAGTGCAATGTTTTTTTAGTCATGCATAGAATCAATGTCAGTGTGAAAACAATAGACTATGAATGTGAGGATAGAAAAAATGTACTTAGTTTGTACATTTGCATCAGTGTGAGCAGTTATTGTGACTATAAACAGACCTTTTGAGCACATGGGTGACTGACAAGGACAAAAAAGACAATTATGAAAAACACACAATAAAGTTTTGGAGTGACAGCTCTTTTTTCGTTTATGGAAATGTGGTGCAATTCCTGGGGTGAATGTCTGAAATCATGCCTATATCATCCTTAACAACTTTTCAACTATATTTTGTGTTGTTTTATTCAGAACTCAATATTTCTGTCTGTATTTTGGTGATCGCATACACTCAATATTTTATTTTGGCTGCTTAAATTCTGTGAACTGTAATGGCAAAAAGATAAATGATTCACTGGTTTGAGTCGGTTGTATTCAATGAATCGATCAAACTAAACATTCAGCAAAATGGTCCAAATCAATCTCAGTTTCAATTTCAGTTCAGTTCAGAGTTACATTCATGCACACACTGAATCATTTGGAATAGTAAAAGTTATAGGAACACAAAGTCCAAAGATGCTGAATGAAGTGGAATATTTACTTACAATCCATTGAAAACTAATGTATAATGTGTCTTTTGTTTGTAAAATAACTTTAGTAAGATCAATACCTGCAGCTTGTGAATGACTCGAGTTAAGACGTTTTCTAAACAAAACAATCAAAGCACAAAACAGCACACAGCAATTTTAATCAAACTTATTAGATGTTTTGTGGACATGTACAATGGTATCAAAATATTTAAGCTCTATGGGGTATCATCAGTAATAATTAGTAAAAAAATTTCCTCCATGTCCCATGGTATTCTTTAGCCCTCCTTGGAGTACCATATAAATACCATGGTTCATGCATTTGCTAACTATTGAGTAGCATGGTATTCATAAGCATCATTGTAACCATCTGGTGCATAATTATAGTATAATAATTACTTGCTATTATGCCCTTAATACTACTTTTGGAGACTTTTTAACTTTATGAAAATCATGTATTCAGTCTAATTACAACTTCCTGTTTGCCTTAAAATATATTATATATATAAAAGCTTAAATGTAGCAAACTTTTGTCAAGCTGTTTGCAGTGTAATTAGCTAATTGTCTAATTGCTCATTGTTACTTAGATCTAGACCTTGTTAACCGATTCTCCCTTTTCATACAATTCCTGACATATTATGACAGAGTAGTGTAAATTATAACATTTGGAACACTAGTTTGGCATCAAATTAATAAATATATTGCAAGATATTTAAAATAAACGCATTATTAAATTACTACTTCTATACAGTATTAACCTTGGCTCGGCGGTGGTTCAGCTAAATTGTTTTGGAATCTTGATTCAAAAGTTCAAAGCCATTATGAAACATTAACAATCTATTGCACACTTTTGAAAGTGTGCTAAAGACTATTATTTGACCAGTTACTGAGTGTGGAAAACTAATTAAAGTATCACTTATACTTACAGTTAGTGATTTGAACAAACCTCTAAACCTATGTAATCAACTTAAAGAAAAGTCTGTTCACTCAGCGACCATATTTGAAACACCTAGGACTAAGTCCTATCTACATGGAATGAAGAAATCCTGAAGTCTCAAAACCTGCTTACCACACTCACATTTTAATAATATAATTCAAACCACTAACAAAATCTGGCAAGAATTGTCCAGTAAATGTTGTTTATGGTCAAATAGCATTTTAAAAGCTACTTCAGGCTGAACCAGCCAATGCCCATGTGCATTTTTAAGCACATGTCTTAGGACATTCACTATCTCTATGGCAACCAGCATTACTAACTGCTGCTGCAGTGACACAATGGTGACTGGCTCCTGAATTTATAAGGCGGGGCTTATTTTGCCATATTGAGCGTTGCACCATCTTGGAATATCTTTGGCCATATCTGGAGACCAGAATATCATTATTTGTGTTTCCATCCACATTAAAGATAATATAGATAACTGTCACTTCTGTAGACATTATCACAATAGAAGCCATTGTTATTATTATTTTAATAATATTTAAATTATGGCTGCACAATAAATCTAATTAAATATGGTCTAATAGGCTATAAGCATATTATAAGCTATAAGCATATTAAGCCCAAAAAAAAAAGGAAAAAAAAAAAAAAGAAATACTGCACAGGCAGAGCAGCTGCTGAGAAATATCTTAAATATTAAATTGACACTTCTAAGCTTATATTTACTTGTTACTTGCTTAAATTACTGTGTTTGCAAGCACCTTCACTGATAGGCCTACCCATCAGCTCCTATGTTTTATTTTGTGAAATATCTCAACACACATTCAAGCAATCAAGAGCACATGGCAAGTAATACAAAGCACGTACAACACCTGAAAAAGTATCTCTTTCATGCCTCTGGAGTAACACATCTTTCCCACTGAGTATCATCCATCATGCTTGATAACTCATGCCACTCAATCCGTCTCCCGGTGTGACAGCAGCAGCGGGACGGCCCCTATGTCTATGAGTAGCAGGCAAAGAGAACAGAACTTAAAAAGGAGAAATCCTAGAAAAATGAGAATTGATGGGACACTCATAACAGGTCAGGCCCACACATACATACCAACACACTGCAGTGCAGGAGGAAATTTGACAACTCTAAAGTCAGAGGTGTTGAAGAACCTCTAAAAGAGAGAAAGAGTGTTTTTAGGCTTTAACAAAACTGCAGTCACCACGGGTGGCAGAGAAAAGAAACAATGCTCTCCACAAAAAACATGACTGAAAGCAATGATGCCTACCTATGGTGCAGATATTTTCATTCAAACTACATCCTTAAACACATAATCAAAAACAAGGAGGGGAATAAAGGTTCTGCATGGTTCCTTGCTTGATTACTTCCAGGTGTTCCTTGTTTAGTCACTTGCTCATGTAAATAAATACCTTCAGAGACCCTCTCCTAAGGGAAGCCTCCAAGGTGAGAAAAAAAAAAGTGTTACGCTGCAGTACACTTGCAAGAAGACGAAGCCTTTAGTTAATGGATGTCAATGGAGGAGAGGTGTCAGTATGCGGAATAAACTGCTTTTGTGAGGAAACAGCTTATCACTTAATGAATCAACAAATCTGTGTTAATCTTCAACATGTTTGCCATTAAACACTCATGTTTGATTGATCTACAGTATTATTGGAGTTTACACCACCCATAATTGCTGTTTTATTTGAATTCACAGACAATTCCGCAACAGGTAGGATTCAGAGTACAGCACTTCTTGTTAATTTTTATGGTACCTCTTCCTCTATGTAGTACCGCAATGGGGGTTAAACTTGGAGCTCAAACATAGTCTCAAGTTCGAGCCTCTGTCGAGGACAAGAAGTCAAGTTTGTTTACCATTAACCATCATGACCGGATGAGCAGGTGAACTTGTGAACTGAAATTAACAGTAGAGAGAATGACAATACTACAAAAATAAATGAAAACTTGCTACTGCTGTGCTGTATGAAACTCTAACTCCACAAAACTTCAATTCTGGAATTATGGGGCTTTTAAGGTTTACTTACTTTGAGTAAAATCAACATTTATTCATAAAATAATAATAAAGCAGGGCTATTCAATTGGCGGCCCGCGGGCCCAATGCGGCCCGCCAATCATCTTCGTCCGGCCCGAGGGAGCAGCCCGTGGCTTGAATTAGTTTGTCCACTAGGCGGCGGGCCAGCCAAAAAATAAAAGCAAGAGAGCCGAGAACAACAACAATCTACCGGAGATCTCAGCATCAATAGACGGCAGATTTGACAAGCCTTGTAGGGCTCCAGACTGCGACCAAATGGTCGCATTTTTTCTGCCGGTGCAACTAAATTTTGTGAGCGGTCGCACTAGCGCGACCACCGCGTTATTAAACTCATAAGCGCTGCTATTTCTGTTTCATTTGAGAAACATTAAACGGCAAACGAAGCGAAAGAGAAACCAAAGCGCGCCACGTTTGAGCTGCGCAGCGCGGACCGTTTATCAGCTCGCAGCGCAACGCAAACACACTTGTCCAAGCTCAGAACAGCCTCGGGAACCAAAGTTGATTTCGCGACACTGTTACTGCATACTGCTGCAAGATCCAGTGAAAAGTGTTTGAATTCGCCCAGAATGAATTAAGGTTGCTGAAAGATCATGGGAGAATAATTCAAATTCTGCTCAGAATTCTGTTATTAACAGCGCTGATGTATGCTATGTCAGAAGTCACACCAACTTAATCAATGTCGAATGTTATTACATTCATTTCATTTCAACCTTTTGAGAGAGAAATTCAAGCACTTTTCAATGACTTTCAAGCATTTTGCACAACCATTTTAAGCACTTTAAAGCGCTTATGATCCAATTTGAATGTTATTATGATGGCCAAAATATACTTTGTGGTAAACAAACACTTATGTAAGATTAAAAACATAAAATAACGATTATAACCAGTATACGGCAATAATCTTTATATTTTATGCATATACAATTTATAGTTTATGTGAAGATTGTTTTAAAATCACCTAAATGAAAAGCTGTAATATATTTCAGAGCCTATTAAATGTTGGTTCTCAATTCTATTGTAATGTTGAATGGACATAATTAATATGTAAAACTGAGAGAAAATTAATTTAATAGAGACCAGTAGCAATATTAATATCAATAATTAATTAATAATAGGCTACTTGGTAAAAAGATGCTATTAAACACATATTTAAAAATACTTTACTGTTTTTCTACCTTAATTTGGAGGTTCATTGTGAAATTATGACAGTATAAATATGCGATTATTCATGATTAATTACAAAAAAAATGTTTTGTTTTTTTTGTTTTGTTTTTAAATTGATTGGCAGACAGAACCTTAACCTTTTATAGATGCTGGTGTTGGTAATATTAGTTCATTTTAGTGAATATGCATTTCAATGTAATTGTATAGGCACCCTAGAAAAAGATTGGGACGGCCCCCATCCCCTTGGCCCGCTTCAAATTTCCAGTTGGATAATCCGGCCCTCAAATGGATCTAATTGAATAGCCCTGTAATAAAGTCTAATTTAGTGAGGACCTGAAAGGTGATGTGAGAAGCTATCTCTGGGAAAAGTCTTTGATTACAAGATTTAAAATGAGCAAATATGCCCTGTCATAACTTCATCACACAGCATTGAAAGCCTTGCAGTCTCATGAATGTTGTACAGGAATATATTAGCACACTGGCCTGCTACTTCTGCCTTGATTTAAAAAAAAGAACAGAACAGTTTGTCAAAGGAAGTCCACTGAGAAAGACCTATTTAAGCACAGCTACATCCTTACAGTGTATGGGCTAGTTAAAAGAGGATTGAAACTTCAAAATGCAGTAACTTTCTAAAATTCTGATCTCAGATTCTGTGTTCTAACAGCAGGAGCTATAAATATTTCAATGCAAGGTTATCAGACACCTAAAACTGTAAGAACTAACAGTTCTAAAATAGAAAAAAGCAAAACGTTTAATGTGCTAAAAAAGGAAAGCCTTTGGAAATATGTACAGATCAAATATCTTTTCAAAATCCTGATGTGATGTCCAAAACTAAAGACTGAAATGAAACATAGACACTATGTAATCTTTCTGGAACTTTGGCATATTGACACATCCAAATATTCAACGGTTTAATCTATAAGACCTGCTTTTGTCAACTTTAGAAGGCAAAATTCTGTTAATACTTGACAGCAAGAGAGATTAATTTCAATACAGAACTTTAAACAGTCCTGTGAAATGACACTTGTTTAAACACTGATTGTAATTTTGCCAAAAGGATGTATTTCTGGATCAGCATATTTTGTCAGTCATGGAACAAGTTTTGAGTCCAAGAAGCACTGTCCTAACCTTTCGCCGTTAATCTAAACTTTAGCTAAAATACATATGGAAAGATTGGTTTTCCTATCTTTACCTAAATCCTAAACCAAGGTCAAAATGTGTGACGAAATTCAAATCAAATGCAGATTTCCTACTTGATATCTCTGATCTTTTAACCAGAAAGGTATTAAATTGTTCTATGCTTAGATGACATATAGTACAAGGTAAAAAAAAGTTGGAGGTCTGATATCTGATGTCAAGTGCAAGTGTTGGGATGTTGGAAATTTCAACTTTACAAGTTCAGTGGATCACAAAATAAACCTTACCTAAAGTCTGATATTGTTTGACAATTTAGTTGATTCAGAAATATCTCCTGCTCATAGAACTCAACATGTGTATTCAGGGTATCTGTGTGATATGGAGAGCAAAGCAAGTGAAAACACTGGATGAATAGAAAGATATAGTGTGCAATTGAAAGAAAGAGAGATGTCAACATTTAAGATAGTTTTGTCAGCAGTACGTCTAGGCACTCGGGAGGCGTTCTGTCCGTGGCTCACCGCTCTTCTTTTTAACAACTCACAATTGGTCAGCACAGCCTCTGCAGATGATGCAGTGCCTCAAATTACACCTCTTGTGTGCAACACAAGTCATTTGAGTATTTCCTATCAACCACTTCCTTCAGGGATGACAGGGAACAACAATACAGGCACAACACGAGACATAACAGCCAGAACACACTGGCATGATGTGATTTTCCCAAATAGGGCACGTTCTAGGAACAGCAATACTGCATCAGGCAATCAAAGTCCCAACTCTAAAATCAGAAAGCTGTGATTGTTTGGAAGGTATAGGATAAACTAATTTCTAATGTGCCGTTTGAGGAGATGGCAATACCAGAATTAATTGTGAGAAAAAATACATTTCGAAAAGTACTGGTTAGTAATATCTTACTGTACCAAGCATTCAATAACTCATAATTCATGTTCTAATTAAAGTTCATGTCATTAGCTTATTCACAGAAAAGAGACACACTCAAGCTGGTCTCTTTTGTATGATACACGGAATTGCTGCTTCTACCCATGCTGTTCCATTTCTATTAAGGATGCTGCCTATGAAAGCAAGCCAACAAGACAGCTCTCTAGTATATGAAACAGGGCCTCTGTTAGATGCTTCACATCATACGCATGCTAGATCCTATTTAAAGATCAAAGTCTCTGCATCATCCTGCTCTCTAGTAAGTGGCGGACCCCGTCATAGCTGACAAAGGGTGGTAATGCTTGGCAACAAAGAACACTAGAAAAGGGGCTAACTGACTAAATGACACATTTGCAGACAATCATAGATTAACGTGGGGAAACAAGGAACAGCACTATGAACTAAAAGTCAAATGAATACATTACAGTTGCAAGCATTAATGAAAACACATATATCAGTGGAAACTATCTATTATTAACCAACTATCTATTTATTTATACGGTTCCCAGTAGTTTCCAGATAAAATGAACACTAGTGGCAGTAAAACACCTTTATTTCCTCCTTTTTACCTTTTCATATTTTTTTTGCATGTTTTATTTGTACAATGCTATGTTATGACCTTAAAACACCTTTTGCACAGTGGATGAATTGATGTTAGCATCACATAATGGCTCTATATGAGTTTTCATGGCATAGGTTGATCACCTAAGTAGCACACTGCATTTGCGATGTTGAGTGCTTGTGTATAAGTCAATAAAAGAGCTTAAAGACTTTTAGAAGCAAAATAAAATGGCATGGTTGCTTCAGTGAATGTGTTTTTCTTTCACCTTTGTGTTTGTTAATGCTATCTGATAGTTTTAGTGTAGGGTTTGGTGTTGTCTGTACATTATTTTCAAACACAATAGATAATTTATCTTTTAGCACCTCTGAACAGACATTTCATTTCCGAACTGCCGAGATCCATACAACAGCCAATGTAATAAAACGTTGCCAGATTCGCATTCATTAGTTTCAGATAAAACTGAACAAGCTTTACGCATCACTTACTTGGCATTTCACTTTGAAAGCATCGTGAAACATGCAAGAAACAATGTAATATAATTTTGCTAAAGTTTTGACACATCCAAAGTTGTTTTTCCAATGAGCTGGGTCGTTTATTAGCCATACATAACCAATGATTAATGGGCAAATGGCATTAGCCTTTTCAGTGGTAATAACTTCAAACTGTTGGCTGATAATAGCCATATAAATGTGTTAAATTAATTAATTAACACTTGCTGGTTTGCTCTTTTTGTAATACAATGCAATGCAATGCAAGATCCAAATGAAAGAAACGTAGAGTAATTTTCTCACTTAGTGATAGCATAAAGTGTCATCCCCATGAAAGTAACCTCACACAATACAGAAGACAGATGTATAATATGAAGAGTTTTGTAATAATATATGATCAGTATTACAGATGCTGAGCTGAACTGATAATAAGGCTTCTCTTAGTCACTGAGCTCAGTGAACTTTGAGTTATTTGTCCTGATATGGCATGATGTGCTGTTGTGGGATAAACTGAAAAAGTGAGTTATCAACTAAGGAACCAAAACAAGAAAAAACCTCTGGTGGCATCTGTGTGCTGATGGCTGGGAAGCTCAACTTGTCACGGATGACAGGAGAACATGACAACAGGCTTGGCCGTAGTGCACACCGGTAAAAACACACTCACGAATACACTGAAAGCTGAGCTTATAATATTATGTACAATTTTATGCATTATACTTACCATTTAAAGCTTTACTGGCTAAAAATAATATATATTCTAAGATAATTTAATTTTAAAAAGAACACAACCTACTGTAAAATACATAAATATTTACCCACGTTGTGAATAAAACTTATTAGTTCTGATGCTTTCCACTTAATTTCCTCAAATTCACTCACAAATTTACTTATTTGTCAGTTTATTATCTATCCAGCCATCCACATTCCTTAAACTCATTCTTAACTTTATTCTTTCTTGTTTTAAAGAATTCCCATTAGATTCGTGGAACGATGAATCCATCCAAATTGCAATGTCTAATCTGCATTTCGTTCATCTTTACAGTTAAAAGGATGCCACATCAAAGGCTAATCTAGCTGATACTCATTCCACATAAAAATCACAGTTCCCATGAGAGGAGAAGATTACAGACAGCTGATCATTGTCTTATGCCATATCCATACGGATTAGAAAGCCATGCTCTTGCTCTTGGCAGTGATGGGCATCCCGCCAGCATGAGTGACTGATTCCAGTTCAGATCCCACAGAGCTTGTTAAGGCCAATGTGTGATGCTAACGGATGTGCGACCTCATAAGTGGAGGAGTGTACTTCAGATGCTGAGATAATGACAGTAAAGGTGTGCTGGCCTGTCAGGTCATTTTTACAGTCATTATGGAGGAAGGCAACAAAAGTGACAGGTTTTGTATGGCATAATGAGCCAGTTTTTACTCAAGTTGTCCTCTAGGCAGACACAAAATTTCATATGGCAGGAGATTACAATAATGTCACCCTGCATAAACTATTAGGAAAATCAGGATTAATCTTCAGCTAAATCATTTATAGGATCAGACATGTCACAAACATCAGGGTAAATTTGCTTTGACTTTCTTTATGGCCACTATACAGGAATATGCGATAGCAAGATGGTTATTTTTGTTGGAAAACAGGATGTTGTGGAAAAACCGAAATTGAATAATCAAATAAAACCCTGCAATTCAATTAAACTTCTGTTTATTATTTTTAAAGCTATGGAAGTTAAGTCAAAAACATGCTTATTTTTATTTTTGTTGTTTGATTAACATTATGTACACAGCAGCAGGTATACGCCTTATTCAGCCAGCCGCCATTTTAAATCGAAAACGAGGCTGTGCGGGATAGCAGTCCAGCAGCGCCCACTGTGGCGTACTGTTGCGTACCGGGATGTAGATCGTATAACCGTAAAATAATAGGTCATTTCACATTTTTCCACAGGACAAAGAGCTCCAGAAAACGGGGATTATTCGACAGGACATATAACCTAACTTTCAGGTAACAATATTGCATTTATTTAAGAAAATGACTGTGGAAAGACTGCTAATTTCTAATGTGAGCATGTTTATCTTCCTTTAAACGCTTATACAGAGTTTTTCAAATGATGTTATATAGATTAAAATGCTTTATGGTTTGTGTTAAGAGCCTGCAGCTAGGTCATAAGCATCTTCCCGACCTTTATTATTAAATTACGATAAACATGACGTTTTCCTTGTCTAAAGCAAAACAGAAACAAAAAATTATGTTCTGAATGTCATTTTGCGATTTTAAAAGGGGTTGACCTCAAACACTACACGGCAAACTAATAAATAAATGTTATCTTTTGATCGCTTTGCATAAAAATAAACTTTCTACCCACTGTTTTTTGTATGACTTAACATGTCTGAAAGAGGCTTACGATCTAACTGCAGGCTCTTAACACAAACTATTAAGCATGTTAATTTTTAAAATATCATTTAAAAATAATATCTTTTTCATTTATGATCACAAGGTTTTCTTTACGTGAGGTCTTTGAGTCCAGGTAAACACAGACAGAGCTGAACCCTCCTTAAGCTTCCTAATTCCAGTCAGTGTTTTTAAAAAACAATCCTGAGTAAAATGTTGAGCACACTCTATTTGTAATCTATACAAAATGGAGATATTTAGATTAGTTGTTGTAGTAAAACATAACATTTTAGCTATGCGTAAACGTTTAAAGGAAGATAAACATGCTCACATTATAAATTAGCAATTAGCCAACCGGCTAGTTTCCACAGTCATTTTCTTAAATAAATGCAATATTGTTTCCTGAAAGTTAGGTCCTATGTCCCGTCGAACTTTAATACAACACATTTTATGAAGTTCTTTGTCCTGTGGGAATTAGTGAAATTATATTTTCTCTTTATTTTTATGAGTAAACAATCTACATCCCAGTATGCAACAATACGCCACAGTGAGCGCTGCTGGACTGCTATCCTTCACAGCCTCGTTTTCGATTCAAAATGGCGGCGGGCTGAATAAGGCGTATATTAGGCTGCTGTCACTTTAAAGGTGCACTAAGCGATTTTTGCAAAACAATGCTGCTATTTGAAAGCACCATAACAAGCAAAGATGACACACAAGCATTTGTTCAAACAAAAGCCAACACAGATAAGATACGTGAAACAATGCAAAATTAACATTACTTACCTATCAAAAAGAAACAACACAACCGTGGTGTCCGTTTCAAGCCCTTCCTACTCCTTGAGCTCTCTTCACCATTGGAAAGCTACTCCAATATTTATGTGGGTCCTACACCTTGACTGATCACAACCCTTCTTTTTAATGTTTTGTTCCTCCAATATTTTTCTCTTTTTATCTTCCATTTCTCTCTATCTATAGTCAATCTGCTAATATCCGTCCTGTGAACCCAAATTGAGTGCTCTCTTCTCTCTATCATTACAAGACACGCCCCTTGCTGCTGATTGGCTACAAGTGTGTTTTGGGAATTAGTTCCGCCACTGCAGCTAAAATGTTTTTTTTTTTCAAAAATTGCTTAGTGCACTTTTAAGACAAACAGCACATTTTTACAGTAACTTTAGACATAACCGATTGTAAATACTCTCCAATACACAATGACACAAACACAATGAAATTGAATGTCTTCAGTAGCCAATCAGCAGCAAGGGGCGTGTCTTGTAATGATAGAGAGAAGAGAGCACTCAATTTGGGTTCACAGGACGGATATTAGCAGATTGACTATAGATTTGGCAGCTTTATCAATAGTTTGAGCATCTCATTACTTTATCGCTATTGCTAGACAGCTGTCTTCTGCTCATGTGATATTCACTGTCCTAAGGACAGATCAAGCATGAGATTCCAATCTCCAATAACTCCTGCATGTAAGTAATTTAGTGTTTATATATATATATATATATATATATATATATATATTTTTTTTTTTTTTTTTTTTTTTTTTCAATATTAAATGATACTTTATTGAAACATGATTCATTAGATTCCATTCCATGTTTCAAAATTTAAGCATTGAGGAAACTGAATCTTTACACCTCTACTCACATAACAACCACATATTTTCTGGCTTATCCCAGACATATAGAGTTTTTCTGTAATGACAGCACATACCTGATTGATGAAGACTTGTGCTCCACGTGGGCTCAGGAGCAGGATAGCTCTTCTGAGAGTGTCCCTGTAGCGGTTGAGTTCCTCTGTGCGCATGGAGGTGAACAAACTGGAAAACACACCACTGATGTTCCTATCGACTCGCTGTAGAGACACATCCAAACCCTGTCTTGATGTCTGGTCCAGAAAGACTTGCAGTCCACGAATATCTGCAAGACAAAGTCATGTAGAATTTAAAATCAGTCTTGTTCAATACTGTGAAAAATGTGGTTGGTCATTTGGTGATCTTTAGGCATTTGTTTGAGATATAATAATTCTCACGTGTCCAACTATAACTAATATTCAGAAATGTAAAATTTAAAATGAACAAAAATATAAAGTCATCTCCAGAAGATGACACTTATAAAAGCTAATCTTCATATTGACGTAAGACCTCAAAGATAATAGGGAAGTAATTAAAGCACTGTTCTGTTCTGCTGTAAATCTGGTAGTTTCAGGAAGTAGTTGAATGCTCTGTGCCTGGCTATTGTGCCTCACCCTGGGAATCAAATTGCCCATCACACTCTCTCAGCGGCAACTAATTGATAGGAAGAAAAGCTTTTATGGAAGTAAATGAATGGCAACCTCACAAAGAATCTGCAGCAAGCCACACAGATTTCTGCCAGTTCAACACATCACTGAACCTTGTATGCTCATTTATTTAATATTTTGGCTAATTTGATCATTTCAGCTAGCAATAAGAGTGCAGTACACCCAACTCTGTTTAAAGCATTTAAATGCTTAAACCCATTCCACATCATTTCACAATGTTCTTAGTACAAACAAACAAGTGGTTTATGTTTTAAAGTCTGGTTGCATGCAGTGCCTAACACAAGCCTAACAAAGAGTCACTAATACACTGCACTAATGTAATAGAATACTTTCTGAACATCCATCCATCTAACTTAACCACTTTTTTTCTCTCCCCACAAATAAATATATAAATGCTGTTAAAAATGCCTTGACAAACATTTTTTAAAAAGCTTGCATTTTTACTTTTTTTTTTTTTTTTTTTACAATTTTACATCTAAAGTGTTTAGCAAAGTAAATAAAAACTTCCATCTGGACATCAACAAAAATGTTTATGGTACAATTGTCTCTGCTCTCTCTGCAGTACAAACTGATGGGTTTCCTGTCTAGTGTAGCCTTCATTACATTGCATGCAGCAATATTTGTGCACGGTGAAGGCGGATGGATTTGACAGGCAAGGGAGCACTGTCTGCTTCAGCTCACAACTTTAGTACCAGCTGTTGAAATCCCAGTGAAATTTAACAAAGACACTCATGGGAAAATTATAATGAGCAGGATAATCAAAGAACTGAACCACAGAACAAATCCCAGCAAATATGGTCTCCAAGCGATCCTTATCAGAGGAGAGGAAGTCAAGTGACATCCTCACTCCATTCCCTCTCAGTTCTTTTTTTTCCCTTATACAATGTTTAAAGAAAAAAATCATAGCAATTTTGTAGTTCTGCCCTGCAAATGTCTATGTTGACAACAGCCTCCACTAGTGTTGTGCTGAGGGCAGTGTGAGTCATCATGGGTAATGCCACAGTGTACGCACATCGTACATACACACGCACACATGAGTTTGCTTTCAGCATTGAAACAAAAGACTGTAGGAAAGAAAGTGATGAAATAGGAACAAACATAACGATGAACACAAGATGCCAACTGAAGTGCATTCCGTAGAGATTCACTTCTCTATGGAGTTAATTTTGTACAACAATTCTGGTAAACTCATAAG
>NC_133382.1:12853021-12870073 GCF_049309525.1 Garra rufa | reverse complement strand
AACCTAGAATCTCTAGTTCTTTACTTCTAGTTGTAGAACAAAATAAACATGAATGAACATCAGAAGCTATTTTGAAAGTTAATACAGTACAACCTCATCCATTAAGGGTCAGTTTTACTAACAGCTTGTATAAATATAGTGCTTAGGATTTACTAAAGATGCTAATGTTTGTGCTCATCAAATTACTGGTATTGCGCCATTATTTAACGCCCAAAAAGCATGTCTTAAAGCAGGCGGTCTGCTCTTGGTAGACTGCGCTGGTCATTATGGAAATTGTCTGGCTGTGTCTGTGTTCTTTAATGTGTGCATTGTTAGTAAATCACACACAAAATTTTCCCCTCCCATTGGCGCTTTTATGGAATTGTGCTCTAACGCTAATTTGCCCAGTTTAGTTAAAAGTTTTGAAAAACCAATAAAACAATGTGACTTGAACAATGCCACATAACGTTTCATTTAGCCAAAAAAAAAAAAAATCAACAAAAATTTAGAAAGGAACATTATACTCCTTTATTTTTTACTTTCTAGATTATGTGATCTGTGTTTGGAAAAAAAAAATGAAAACACTCAACCCTCTGCTGTGGTCAACTCTGTGGTTGAACTCGACCCTCTTGTGGTCTTGGCCTTCCTATACGGAAATGTAATATATGACATATATGTCCCTATATCAGAAGTTCTACTCTCATATATGTTAAATATAGGGCAATATATTATTATCACATATATCCATCTTCTGGATATATGTTGATATATGTTTATAACATATATGAATTTCCCATAGTACAATTTGTATAAACATATATTGTAAGTATATATATGGTTAACTTTTATATGGTATTGCATGTTATGACCATATATGTTTACAATATATATTAAAACTGTATATTGTATTATATGATATGATCATATATGTTAACAATATATCAAAATTATATATGGTGCGCTATGTTTTGACAATTTGTTACCAATGTATATATTGAATTTATGCAAGTTTATTAACCATTTATGCCTAAAAGATACTGCTTATTTTAAATCATATAACAAAATATTTTTTTGCTTAACTTTATTGTTTCAATTCAGTTTTCTGGGGGAAAAATAGAGATGAATATATAACCTGTTCAAAAAATGCCAATGTACTAGTTACTTGTAGTAGGAATGTATTTGGAATGTATTATAGAGTTATTGAGGGGGAAAAAACACTTCATGTAACTGTTTGTCCATATGTGCTCTCATCATCAATGAACTAAAACGCATTTCATTGAAATACATGAGCGATTGTGTGCGAATGTCACAATACCGCTTCTGCGCACGCGCCAAAATTCAAACACACCCGCGCTAACGGCAGAGTCTGAGCAATGGCTGGGGCTAAACAAGTCATCTGCAGTAAGATGTTTTTCTTAGCAAGTGGAAGGATAACAAATGTGCCAATACCTTCACATAATAAACGACAATGATTTTATAGACGGGCACGAAGACAGACCGACATCACTGAGTGGAAAGGATGAAACGCCTTTGAATGTGGCAGCGGTGCAGGTAATTTATGCTAATTTACTCAACGCTTTATTCCTACGCTAATATTACATAGAAACTAAGTGTTATATGATTGTTTTGGTCTGCAAGAGCCTCTGTCTCTATATAGATCAGCTAATGTTTAAATATTCCCTGTCATTGTTTTATATGTGATGTTATGATTGCAGCTGCATTGATGTGTTTTGCAATTTGCTCGCGTTAAAGTTAATTTTAGCTATTGGGTAGGTTAATCTGTATGGAGGTACTGTGAGCTCATTGTTTTCACGGGATAAGCAATGCCACATTTGGAAATTACTTAAAGCTGTCTGACAAAAATAACGGAGGAAAATTATGTTTATCTCTGAGATGTAGTCTAGACTAGAACTATAAAACTGCACCAAATATAATTATTTAAATACAAGCACCTTGAATTCATATAGTAAATTACAGTACATGGTTATATTGCACCAAGTGCATTGACATGTCAGTGACATGCCTAGAGTGGGTGTATAAGCACATGCATGTGCATATTGCATAAAGGTACAGTACACTAAAGGGATGTGATTATAGGGTTTTAAAAATATGATTAATGCATCGTAGTAAATTTTGTTCATGTCTTTGCTGATAATTGTGATATTCTTGTTTGTGTCCCATGAATAGGTAATGAGTTCCGAAATTCTCAGAAAACAGAAATGGAAGCCGAACCTGCAGATGTGGATGGCAGTGATGTGAATGATGGAGCGTCTACATAGAAAAGGTTAAATATGTAAACAAATCAAATCAACAAAATATTTTAGTTAAAAATGTGTCTCCATGTACTATTTAATAAAATTCTAGTGCATTTAATCTATTAAATAACAGTAGAGTGAGTGAGTTTTTGGATATGGTAAGATTAAACTTATTTTAGTGAATGAAGTACCACATTTCAGGTATCATTTTGTTAGGGTGGGTACACAAAATATTATTTTATCCTTGCATCTAGAAAATCCTCAATCTATCTGCTTTCTAACAGCTTCATGTGGCCGTAAACATTCATCTTTAATGTGGCTTAAGCACTATAGATTATTAAAGTTTCACTTTCACTGTGACAAAGGCAATAAATGCGGTGCGGGAAACTATTAATTGATTATTCTACAATTAATTGTACTATAAATTATACTACAATTGGAAAATACTGTAAATTGACAAATTGACTGTTTGGCATGATGACGTTTAATGCCTCCGACAGGGCCTGTAGTCCCATTTAGCAGCATGTTAGCAACCATCTTTTTTAAGAAACATAATAGTTTAAAAAATATAATACAAATCAAAAGTGGGGTTTAACTGGTGTGTTTTAAATCATAGAATAAAATGTGAAAAGATTATGAGTTTGTGTGAACGGCGGACCTTATTTTAGGGGATTTAATCAAAATTGTCATTCAAAAACCCATGTCATAGTTCCAACCCTCTATTTCTTTTCTCCAGGCCAAAACGATGCGCATATTAGGTATTATGAATGTCAACACTTTATTTAATTGATGCTAAATAGCAAATTAAATTGTAACCGTAGCTGTGAACTCTGTCATTGAGCATTTGGGTTACTATAGTTTAGTTCTTCATGTATATAGAGACATTATTTGAATGGGCATGCAGGCTGTGCTCTGTTGTTCTGCCATGTCCTTGTGGTATCTGGGAATATTTTACAACTACAACTTATAATTATTACCTAAATAATGAGTATTCTGCAGTTTTAAAATAATGTTTAACTTTACCAACTGTTTAATACTCAGTATATTTGTCATCTTATAGTAATTTATTACTTTAAGATATAGGCACAGTTCTAACTAAAAAGCAAAATTAAACTTTGGTACAATGTTGGATTGCAAGACTTCAGTAGGTTTTATATTTTAATATCATGTTGACTAAAATCAAGTTCATATATGGTTAAAAAAAATATTGTAATTATCTTATAATTTTTTTTTTTTTTTTTTTTTTTTTTTTTTTTTTTTACAGATGCTTTAATCCAGAAATTTCTTCACCTGGGGCCTACTGGGGATGGCAATAAACCAAAAGCTAACCAAGCTGTGGGAATACAAACTTGTAGACCTTGATGTTCTGTTTCTTATGCCTGCAGTGTTTTGATCAGTTATATATGTAATTGTTTCTTTTTTTTTTTTCTGTTTGATTGTGCATGTCAGTAACATTTTTTCCCCTATTTAAATAAATTCTGTTTAAATAAAGATGTTTCTTTGTGTAGCTTACTGTACCATTTAACATTTAAGGCTTAAGGTGTGAAATGTGCAATGCACTGCAACTTTGTAGAGTGTAGTGTCTCACATGTGTCTACAACCTGTATTTAAAGATCAAAGATCACATATTAAAATATTAAATATATGAAACCATATATTTCATGCATATGTCTAATTTGTATATAACGTTATAAAAAATACATATATCTCACATATATTAATAATTATATACATTCCATATATGGCAATACATGTATTATACATACATAAACATATATTTTTGTATGAGGTAGACTTATATGTCAATATATGAAATTGTTCCATTTTCTAATAGGAATCATATATGGATATGGCATATATAAAACATGTATTTAATATATGGGTATTTCATATAAGCACATATATTACATTTCTGTATGGGTTGACTCGGTCACAACCTACTCAGGTCTTGAACGAGTTGGATTCAACAACAACACTGCCTCTAGGTTGGCAATTTAGGAAAAGTCACACAGACTGTGAACCAAATTTCCTGAAATGCACCTTAATTACAATTAATCTGCCATCTGTGAGATTGTCAAACAATGGAATCCAGCTAGTTGAGCATAGGGTATAGTGCTAGCAACTCCAAGGTCATAGGTCAATTCCCAAGGAACACACATACTGATAAAAATATACTCTGAAAGCCATGCAAGTCACTTTGGATGAAAGCATCTGCCAAATAAATCAGTGACACTTTACTGTGAGCATTCAAAGGCTAAGGTCCCCCAAACATGAAAAGGACATTTTGTTTCGTTTGCTGCCAGAGGATTCAGCGTACAGGGAATTGTGGACAGGCGGGGAGCTCAATAAACTTTACTAGCATAGCAAAACACAGTGGCTAGCGGGGAAGAACACAAGATGAATCCAAAGAGAGAGGCGTTCAGTTTCCACTCTGGGGATACCATGGGTTTGACTGCCGGAGGCCGTTTTATCCTGCAACTCTCATGTTTTATAAATGAGCGACACATCACATTGCTTGACAAGAAATCGCAAAGACCTCATTTTTGATAAAGAGATTTTGCCTTCATGCACTATTGGTTTGTGTGGTACTTGTACAGCAATGAGTTGATTGTTATAATGTAGTGACTATGCTGGTTAAATAATAATAATAATAATAATAATAATAATAATAATAATAATAATAATAATAATAATAATGTTTCGGCAGCAAAATTGTGCTCACATAATAAAATGTATGCAAGTGAATGTTACACTAACAGATGATTTTCCTTCTGTCCTCAACAAAATGGCTGTTCAATTATAATATCAGTTTTTACCCAAGAAGCTTTTGTGCATCAGTGTTCAGAGCCATAATTCAACACACTTCAGAAGTGACATTTCCTCAAATCAACACTGACAGTTTTTCACAATCTATTATTCAAAATATTTAGTTGCATTATATGTGTTATGCTATTATATTGTAATAAAAGATGCACTGGGAGTTCAAATTCAGTTTGAAAAATGCCGGCAGAGAAGATGAAGCTTCCTCTCATAAATGTTTGTACTAAAGCAAGGCTTATGTTTAAATTGCAGAGACATGTAGTCCGACGTTGGACAAGCTGTCAGGACCATCTGGCTGAGAGAGAGTAGTCTGGGGGACACATGTAGTCTTGCTGTGATGTCATCTGTCTGTCTGTGATGCCAGTAGGGTAGACAGTCTTGGGTTTGCATGGCCAGAACAACATCTGTCACTCCACAATAAATTAATAAGATTAAAAATCTAAGTTGAATGAAACCTTTCTAATTAAAATATGTGGACATTTGGTGGGAAAACAGATTGTACTAATACAGTTCAAGTATTAATAAAGTTTATATCAATATACAAAAGGAGCTTGAAGTTTTGGCAACTGATCAGCTGATCTCATCTCTGGAGAAAGAGTGGTTTATAATGTTTTAAATGGAGGTTTTGCTATGGTGAGTTCACCATAGTTCATTATTTTCTGTAATGTACTGATAAACATTAGACTTTCATATATTTTAGATTCATTACACACATTTGAAAGTAGTTCTAGCCTTTTATTGTTTTAATATTGATGATTTTGGCATACAGCTCATGAAAACCCAAAATCTCAAAAAATTAGCATATTTCATCCGACCAATAAAAGAAAAGTGTTTTTAATACAAAAAAAGTCAACCTTCAAATAATTATGTTCAGTTATGCACTCAATACTTGGTCGGGAATCCTTTTGCAGAAATGACTGCTTCAATGCGGCGTGGCATGGAGGCAATCAGCCTGTGGCACTGCTGAGGTGTTATGGAGGCCCAGGATGCTTCGATAGCGGCCTTAAGCTCATCCAGAGTGTTGGGTCTTGCGTCTCTCAACTTTCTCTTCACAATATCCCACAGATTCTCTATGGGGTTCAGGTCAGGAGAGTTGGCAGGCCAATTGAGCACAGTAATACCATGGTCAGTAAACCATTTACCAGTGGTTTTGGCACTGTGAGCAGGTGCCAGGTTGTGCTGAAAAATGAAATCTTCATCTCCATAAAGCTTTTCAGCAGATGGAAGCATGAAGTGCTCCAAAATCTCCTGATAGCTAGCTAGCTGCATTGACCCTGCCCTTGATAAAACACAGTGATCCAAAGTACTTTTTTCGGATGAAAGCAAATTTTGCATGTCATTTGGAAATCAAGGTGCCAGAGTCTGGAGGAAGACTGGGGAGAGGGAAATGCCAAAATGCCTGAAGTCCAGTGTCAAGTACCCACAGTCAGTGATGGTCTGGGGTGCCATGTCAGCTGCTGGTGTTGGTCCACTGTGTATACAAACTTCAGAGCTCCATGGCTTGCAGTGTTGTGGGAAAGTGGAATTGATAGTATATTTTAACATTTTATATGATTTGCTAGTATTTATTAAAAGCATAACCCTTCAGTGTATCATCATATCCTGCTGCCTATCATTCTGTAATTTTGCATGCTAGGCAATAGTGGATTAGTTGGATGAAGTTGGGTCTCGTTGAGGTAGATTGCTGTCTTTTTTAGAGTATGAGTTACATTTCCTATACTCTGCACGTCCCTACAAAAACCAACAGGATGTGTGGCTGCAGTGGTGTGAGATGGTGTGTGTGGTGCAGTTGCATTGAATGAAGATTACTATTACTATCAGAAAAATAATTTTATTAAAAAATCGCATGAATCAATCACAGCTGAACGTAACCAGTCATATCACAATGGAGGCATTTCCTCCTCTCACGTTACCCCCCCCCCCACACACACACACACACACACTGGCACGCTTCGGGGGTTCTGTTGAAAATCAGTGGGCTCAGAGGAGTCGAGAGAGATGCAGACTCCCGCTGTAACTTTACCTGCTGGCGTCACTGTTGGATGGTTTTACTTTAGAAAAACTAGTGATTTATACACTTTATAATGTTATATTTTGTAATATTGGGCATTGTTTTATTTTTGTACTACACATTTTTTTTCGCATCCAATATTTTGAGGAGACACTGCCTCCCCTGCCTCCATGGAGGAAACGCCCCTGTCTGGCTGACATATAACACATGTACTGGCCAAGGGCAATGGCTATACAACATAGGCTGGAAAAAAAAAAAAAAAATGTCTGTTTAACCTTTAGATTTTTGCATACCGACTTTTTTTGCACTTTTCCTTGTCCAATACTATGACCTTAAAACACCTTTTTCATAGTACACGATTTGTAAACAAATATATTTGACTTAAGCAGCACAAAACCAGCTCTATATGGCTTTCCGGTCATAGTAAACTTGTAAGCTTGGTAGCTCAGGTTTGGGGTAGGGTTTAGTGAAGGTGCTAGTTATTTTCAAACATGATTGCGCATTAAGCTTTTAGCGTTACTCACCAGGAATGTCTAAATATTGTCTGCTGCAATAGTACAACCACCAACATTAATAAAACATTGTCAGATGCGCACCACTCACTGGGCATTTCTCCTCGAAAGTGTTGCAAATTGTGCAAGAAGCAACATAATATAATTTTGCAAGAATGTCGCCATAGGCTTGTTTTTCCAATGAGCCTGGGTTGCATAATAGGATTAAAAGGGTTTATATGCTAGAGTGTTGTATATTCCCAGTGTTTCAGTGCATCTAGGTGACACTGAATTCTTTATTGCCTGTGAAAACTTGAATGACCCCTGTGGCTGTCTCTCTGGGAAAGACCCATCTGAGAGAGGACAATCCACACAGCTGTATCCTCCACAGGAGGCTCTGAGCTGGGGCTTTTGTGCCCATATTGCACTTTGCACTTTAGCGACGTCAGTTCGGAGAAGACAGCAGTGGCTCTCTGCTGAAATCTATTTCTGTTCTCTGTGTTGTCTCAGGCTTCTGCGGTGCCCTTTACAGCTGAACAATGACGTACCGTTGGCACCTTGTTTCATTACGCCATGGCCCTGCAGATATTTCCTGCTTAAGATGCAGTGCGGTGTTGACTCACTCTGAGGAAAAGAGCCTCTCCTCACTCAGGTCTCAGCTGCCCTTTTCTTTAATGCCAGCAGGATCCTATAGTTTAGATCATAGCTTTCATAATCCCAGCTTTGAACGTACATGCTGAGCTGTTCCCATCTGACAGAATAGACATGGCTTTGTCTGATCGCTAAGCATGTTTCAAAAGAAAAAAAAAATCTTAATGTAATGTTCCTGCAGAGTTTAGCTCCAACCATGAACCAAATTACCTGTCTATAGCTTTCTAAATTTTGGGAGGTGCACCTTCATGTGCATATGCTGTCACGGTTCACACATCTGCCGTGTTCTCATGTCTCGTGATCTGTATGTTTGTCATGTGATGTCTGCTCGCTCAGCTGAGCTGCCAATCAGTCCGGCACAGGTGTCTCTCATCATCGCTGGCTTTAAATACTCACCTCATTCTCCTCTCCCTCGTCCGATAGTTGATCCGGATCTCTGGTTCCTGTTCCTGTCGTCACTCTAGTCTGGTCTTCGTGTGGATTGTTCGTGTTGGATGTCGTCGTGTCTTCTTCGTGTTTGCACTGGATTCACGCCATCACCACGGGACTTCACTCCACTCTGTCACCAGCCATCTTGCCTCTGCATCACCCAGCCAAGAGACTTCATCACCGTCACTGTGTTTACCTTTTGTCTCATTAATAAACTGTCATCACCCTGCATTTGCTTCCTCCTCTCATTTCACGTTACAGAACTATCGGACCATCATGGAAGCAGCAGGCACCTCACAACCCACGATGGAAGATTACCTTCAGGATTGTATCTCTCGGCTGGAGAAACAGGAAAAGAGCACGAGCGATTCCGGTCAGGCTATCCGTGCTCTTGTGATGCAGGTGTCCGAGCTGACCCAGCGTATGCAACAGTTGCAACTTCCCGCTGCGCCAGCCACGCCGCCCACGCCGCCCGCCCCTCCCGCAGCACTCGGACCATCTGCTGCGGCTCAACAGCTGGAGCCCCGCCTTCCCCCGCCGGAGGTCTATAGTGGTGAGCCGAATTTCTGCCGAGCTTTCCTCACTAAATGCTCGATGCATTTTGCTTTACAACCACGCACATTCCTTAGTGAGGAAAGCAAGGTGGCGTTCGTGCTCACCCTATTGATGGGGAGGGCGGCACTTTGGGGCACGGGAAAATCAAGATCCCTGTTGTGCCTCATTCTCAACACTCTCGGCTGAAATGAAGAGGGTGTTTGACCGCGCGGACTCTGACAGATCTCCGACAGGGGGAGAGATCCGTCTCTGACTATTCGATCGAGTTTCGCACCCTCGCGGCAGAGTGTCGATGGAATGAGGAAGCGCAGTGGGATATGTTCCTGCATGGGCTGGCTGA
The DNA here is from genome assembly GCF_049309525.1 of Garra rufa. Classification (NCBI taxonomy): domain Eukaryota; kingdom Metazoa; phylum Chordata; class Actinopteri; order Cypriniformes; family Cyprinidae; genus Garra; species Garra rufa. The sequence goes on along the minus strand of NC_133382.1, from coordinate 12,860,542 downwards.
TCGCGTTCAAAAGGAGATCTACGCCCTGGATCTACCCGCTAACCTCAACGGACTCATCGACCTTGCTTTGCGGGTAGACTCTCGTCTCTCTCGGGCCGAGCGGTGGGGATTATCCGCTCGGCTCCCCCCTGGAGAGGGAATTCCACCACGAGCCAGCGGCCATGACGCGATCAGCCCCCACGACGAACACGAGCCCATGCAGGTGGGTCGAGCTCGGCTTTCCCGGGAGGAGAAGGAGAGGCGGAGATCCCAGGGCCTTTGTTTGTACTGTGGAGCTCCTGGACATTTCGCATTCAACTGCCCGGTAAAAGGGCCAGCCCGGCAGTAAATCTGAGGCTACTGTCGGGTGGGATCTCCGCTAAGAAGAACTCATCCAGCGCGACCTCCACGCTCCTCCCAGTTAGGCTAAGATGGCAGGATCACGATCTTCACTGCACCGCACTTCTGGACTCTGGGGCTGAAGGTTAACTTTATGGACTATTCTTTTGCACGTTCTAATCATGTTCCCCTCAGTCCCCTCACCAGCTCCATCGCCGTCCACGCTCTCAATGGTCAAACTCTGCCCAAGATCACATTCATCACTGAACCTGTTACTCTCACTGTATCTGGCAACTACAGTGAGAGTATTCCCTTTTACATTCTGGACTCCCCCCTTGCACCCGTTGTTCTTGGACATCCCTGGCTCATCAAACACAACCCCCGGATTGATTGGCAGCTCCAGTCTGTGTCTAAGTGGAGCACTAAATGTCATGAATCTTGTCTTGTGTCTGCTTGTCCGTCTGTTTCTGTTTCTCTGTTTCAGGAGAAGGCGGTGGATGTGTGTAACGTGCCCGTAGAGTACCTCGACCTGAAGGAAGTGTTCAGTAAGTCTCGGGCTGCTTCTCTTCCTCCTCATCGTCCCTATGACTGTGCGATAGAGTTATTGCCAGGTACGTCTCCGCCTAAGGGCAAATTATATTCACTCTCTGTTCCTGAGAGGGAGGCTATGGAGAAATACATTTCTGATTCTCTAGCAGCCGGGTTCATTCGACCCTCCTCTTCTCCAGCGGGGGTTCTTTTTTGTGGGGAAGAAAGACGGATCTCTGCGACCTTGTATTGATTACCGGGGGTTGAATAATATCACAGTAAAAAATACCTATCCTTTGCCGTTGATATCTTCAGCCTTCGAGAGGTTGCAGGGAGCGTCAGTCTTCACTAAATTGGACTTAAGAAATGCATATCATTTGGTTTGCATCAGGAGGGGAGATGAATGGAAGACCGCCTTTAATACCCCCAGGGGGCACTTTGAATACTTGGTCATGCCCTTCGGTTTGTCCAACTCCCCAGGGGTCTTTCAGGCACTCGTCAATGACGTGCTGCGAGACATGGTCGATCAGTTCATTTATGTCTACCTGGGCGACATATTGATTTTTTCCTCATCTCTCCAGGAACATGTGCAGCACGTCCGGCGAGTGCTTCAGAGGCTGTTAGAGAATGGGCTTTTTGTCAAGGCGGAGAAATGCGTTTTCCATGCACAGTCTGTTCCTTTCCTAGGGTACATCTTGTCGGCTGAGGGAGTTCGTGTGGATCCAGCGAAAGTTCAGGCTGTGGTTGATTGGCCAACTCCAGATTCCCGTAAGGCCCTGCAGAGGTTTCTGGGGTTCGCCAATTTTTACCGACGTTTCGTCCGCAATTTCAGCCAACTAGCCGCGCCTCTGACCGCCTTAACCTCCCCCAGAACGACGTTCAGGTGGTCTGACGCAGCTGAGGCTGCGTTTGCCAAACTGAAGAGCCGCTTCGTTTCGGCTCCAATCCTCGTGACCCCTGATCCATCACGTCAGTTCGTGGTGGAGGTTGACGCGTCAGAGGTGGGGGTAGGTGCGGTTCTATCACAGCGTTCGGCCACAGACGACAAGATGCATCCCTGCGCATTTTTTTCACATCGTCTGTCACCTGCTGAGTCAAATTATGATATTGGTAATCGAGAGTTGTTGGCAGTCAGGTTGGCATTAGAGGAATGGCGTCATTGGCTAGAGGGGTCGGGGGTACCTTTCATTGTATGGACCGATCATAAAAACCTTGAATATATTAAAACTGCCAAAATATTGAACTCTAGGCAGGCTCGGTGGGCACTTTTTTTTCGGACGTTTTGATTTTACCATTTCGTACCGCCCGGGTTCCCGGGTTGTCGCGTATTTTTGACCACGCCGATCGCCCGTCCACTCCCGAGAGCATTTTTCCTGAGACGCTTATCGTCTCAACTCTCACATGGGAGATCGAAACGAAGGTTAAGACAGCCTTAGAAGGGGTAACGCCACCGGTCACCCCATTTTCCACGTTTCCAAAATCAAACCCGTTTTTTATTCACGTATTAATCCGCCAGTCCCGGTTCCCCCACCGCCGCGACTCGTAGACGGGGAACCCACCTATTCGGTCAATCGTATTCTGGACTCTAGGCGGAGGGGACGCGGATACCAGTACTTGGTGGACTGGGAAGGTTATGGTCCGGAGGAGAGAAGTTGGGTACCTGCCAGAGACATCCTGGATCACTCCCTTATCGATGATTACAATCAACAGGTAGGGCGATCTGGGAACGTCAGGGGACGTTCCTAGGAGAGGGGGTACTGTCACGGTTCACACATCTGCCGTGTTCTCATGTCTCGTGATCTGTATGTTTGTCATGTGATGTCTGCTCGCTCAGCTGAGCTGCCAATCAGTCCGGCACAGGTGTCTCTCATCATCGCTGGCTTTAAATACTCACCTCATTCTCCTCTCCCTCGTCCGATAGTTGATCCGGATCTCTGGTTCCTGTTCCTGTCGTCACTCTAGTCTGGTCTTCGTGTGGACTGTTCGTGTTGGATGTCGTCGTGTCTTCTTCGTGTTTGCACCGGATTCACGCCATCACCACGGGACTTCACTCCACTCTGTCACCAGCCATCTTGCCCCTGCATCACCCAGCCGAGAGACTTCATCACCGTCACTGTGTTTACCTTTTGTCTCATTAATAAACTGTCATCACCCTGCATTTGCTTCCTCCTCTCATTTCACGTTACATATGCTGCTTGCAAAGTCAATGCCTGATAGGGCAGCCAGGCAACAAGTCAACTGCTTAAGCTTAAGGACACAGTCTCTGCTGTTGGCTATATACTATAGAACCATAAAATACACCAAAACACAATATCATTAAAAAAGGATTAATTTTATTTCTGTGCTGTAATCTAAATCTTCAGAATCCATCCGGAGCAGCGATCATAAGCAGCAATACCCACACTTACAAGCTTGTTACAAAATTCAAAAGTTAACACTTCAAGAAACTTTACGACAGGTTTTATGTCAGGAAAATCGAACGCTCATTGGCTTTTGGCAACATGCCATGTTTATCGTAAGGTGTGTGAGAAATGTGCGCCTTCATGAAGTGGATCAGGATAATAATCTGGATAATATTTTCAGCAATTATCAACCTAAATTTTGCTCTGCAATTCATACAAAGCTATTGTATTCCACCAGAGAGGACTGTGGCTGCAACACATCATCATTTGGATTACTTTTGGTACTACTTTTGCCATTTTTACAATAAATAAATCATTGTGATTGCACTTATCTGTTTGTCATGTTTTTCTTTAAACTGTACAGAGATAGTTACGGTTAGGTTTAGAGGTAGGAGTTGGATTAGTGACTACAAAAATATCTTTTTAATGCTAGATTGTTACTTAAATGGTCATTTTCCTGCATTATTTTCCCTGTCAGTTGCATTTTATATCCTTATATTCGTAGGTTAATGGGTAGATTAAGAGGTCAAAACAATCTAAAATGCTTATCGATAAAATGATAAATATGCATTGATACAAATATTTTAATGATATAAAAGATTCATAAATATTTTACCTTTTTTTGCTAAAAATACATAGTCGTTTTTACGTTTTAAATGTTAAAATGTGTCCAAACTGTACATTTCAGCATCAATAAAAACATGTATGTTTTGAGCTTCTAAATGTTACGTACTAATACCTACGTATAAACCATGAGACTAGACTGCACACACACACACTCACTAAGGACAATTTAGTTACTCCAACTCACTTATCCTGTATGTCTTTGAATAATGGAAACTGAAGGAAACCCATGCTGATACAAGAACATGACAGTTCCACACAGAAAGACCTCCTGGCTCAAAGTTGGGACCTTCTTGATGTGAGGTGACCTTGCTACTTGTTGAGCCAACGACCAATGAAAGCACCACTTACTAATGCAACAAGCTTAATGTTGCTAGGTAGTTGATTACTGGACCACATAAAAAAGCCTAACCCCAAGTCTCTATGATAGGAGTTCTTAACTCTAGCCCTCAAGCTCCAACCCTAGTCAAACACATCTAAATAAGCAAAACAAAATCTTCAGGATTACTAGAAAGTTACATGCAGTTGAGATTTCCTCTGCAGGAAAAGGGACTTCAAGGGCCAGAGTTGAGAACCCCTGATCCATGATATTCTGGTCTAGGGTTAGGTATGTTTTAAAGCATGGCAGCTGGTTTAAGCTGGTCCTTAGCTGGTTATAAACTGTTTTAATCTCAGTCCTTAAATCCTGGTCCTAAGCAACTAGCTCCTGCTCAAGGCCAGCTCATAACTAGCTTATAACTTCCCAGGACCAGCTTAAACCAGCTCATGACCAACAAAGAAACAGCTTAACCCTCCTGTTACCCTAAAATCCGCTAACACCTTTTTTCCACTGGGGTCAATTTGACCCCAAATTTAAAACCTCTAGAATATGATATTTTTTTGCTAAAAGGTTAGTGTCAGGTAATTGATGTCTTTGTTGACTACTTAACAACACTCTGAACCCCCCCCCCCCCCCACTTTTACTGTCAAACACCTGTGACAAAATCTCACTGACAGAGAAGCTTTGCATAGAGGCCATTTTCAATTGAGAGAGCAATTCAATTGACAGTGGTTCTCGCAATACTACAGGTATGGTTGTGTTAGTTTTTTTTTTTTAATTTTTATTATACTTAACATATAAAATTATAGTGCATATTATAAAATCATAGCATGTTATAGTGACCTCAATATCACCCAAAACAAATGTGTGTAAATTTTATTATATTTCTTATGTTTTATACTGCTAAAAAAACCTGGGGTCAAATTGACCCCAAAGAACACCGATGTGACAAAATGTGTACAGGGCATTGAAAAAATAATATCATGTTAATTTTATGTTTACCAAGTTTTCCCCATTAAATTAGGAAAAGTCATTCAATCTGAAGCAAAAAAAAAAAAAAAAAGTCAATTATATATGTACACACGTTAAACATTGAATGGGGTCAAATTGACCCCAAGGATAACAGGAGGGTTTTAAACCAGCTGCCATGCTTAAAACCATACCTTGCAAGCATATGCTGGTTCTTTTAACAGGACGAGGCTATTGATATGGCTCTGGTGCCTCCTTTAAAGTAAGTCTGTGGTATTTCTTTTACCTGTTTTGTTGTCCACTGGGCAAAAAACACTAATAAGAAACTGCATGGCACAGTGACACACATAGAAATCGATAACATCATTACCCAATATGTGATTAGATGTCTACAGCTAATTATTCAGTTGATGCACAGAGTTTGATTGGGAGGCAGGCTGCGTTACAAAGCTTGCAATCATGGTGAAGGCACCAGCGGCTGCCATTAGCAGTGGCTCATTAGGGGAGCTTCTCGCAGTCAGGGCTCTGTGGGCATTCGAGAGGAGGAGGATGAAGCTGTGAAGTACTTCAGTCTCTTCACCCATTTAACAATGTGTCAGGATTCACCTAGCATTCATGTGACACTACAATAAATAAAGACATACAGCCTTTTATGTAACAGCTGGTCACAAACCCGAATTCACTTCATATTTGGCACTCTCCGTTGCTCTTTTTTTCATATTTCTTCCTTCCATTGGATAATAGGTCATTTGGTGACGCAGCAAAAATGATTTCTGGTACTTTGCAGATGCCCTGGTCAAACCGAACAAAGGAAGTCTACAATAGTTTGAGTAAGCTAATTAATTCTGATTAATTTCAATGACAGTTGCTTGGCTGGCACATGCAACAGAGGAAAGAGGACCTCTTGTTAATAGGTGGAAATTAACTAAGTCGCAGGAAGCATTTTTTGAGTCAGTCACCTGAGCTGTAACTGACATGACATGATCACTGTGGAAACAAAGGAACATAATGTAATGACAATGACTGACTGAAGACACCACAGTTAGAGAAGTATTTTTGGCTTTTAGTGTGAATATGTTAGTCTTAAGGTTAACTATAAGCTAGTGTGTTTCAAAACAGTAACAAAATTTGCATTTACAAGATATATGCATTTAAAACGTACGGCCTCTAACAATATGGATCAACAATTTTGATGACATCATCCTGCACTTCAGCTTCTCATCAAACTTTCTGTCCAGTCAAATGCTCTCTAGAATCCGTAGCATCCCGCAATAAACAATAAAAACAACAAATTAAAAAAAAAAAAAAAAAAAAAATACAACACATAGTACTACCAAACGTCTCCTGTTCTGAGCCACATGATGTAACAATATTGACCACTTTTCCTATTTTGTTCATGAATTCTGCTATCAATAAAGCCCCTCCAGAATAATTTCACTAGTGATTGTCTTCATCTTAACATTTGTTTAAAGGATTTTTTTTCTTTCATGTTTAGCTCTGGAATGTGTAAAGAATCATCTCTTGTCTTTGCTTATCTGTAATCAATTCCACTCCAGCTCTTTCAAAACATCAACAGAGAGTTGAGATGACATTTCTATTCTATTCATTGCTATCCATTTTGCAGACACTTGTTAGATGGGTTTGATTTTGCTCTGCCACAATTTGAGATTGAAAACTGTGCAGAAATTGTCTTCAGGCAGTAATTGGGGCTAAAGTGGTATGATAGTATGATGGCTTTTAAGTGACAAAGTTTGTTGATTTCTAAGAGAAATCAACAGTGAGCACAATCTTTGCAACAAGCAAAGTTTCTGCACATTTTTCTACACTTTCAATTTGGAATTCCATTAGCCTGCCTGCAAAAGGAAAACATGTCATCTTTCACAGATGTATTGGCATAGAAAGACATCAAAAATGCATTGGACATGGATAATTCTTTACATTAGTCATCAGGGGCACATCTGACTTTTAAAAAATCTTGAAAAAATATTTTAGTGTATAGTGTTTATGACTGGTTACAAAATATATTAAGTATGATTGAGGCAAATATTAAATGTCTGGGTGTAAATTAATAAATAAATGAATGAATCATTAAAAAGACACAATTAGTTTAAAATGATCAAGGAGACAAAACTAAACTACACAAAATAAGATGTATATCTTCCAGTTCCAGCACACAATACCAATAAGAAATGAGGATTTGAGATATGACATAGTTCAATCTTAAACTTTAAGTTCTTTTATTAGATAAACAACAGGACATTTTGGAAGAAGGGAGAGGAAAGGGATGAGCAAATGTCACGAGCAGCATTCAAACACAGGTGTGCCACTTGCTGTCACACAATCAGAGAGTACAATGGTTCC
>NC_133382.1:12749878-12852521 GCF_049309525.1 Garra rufa | reverse complement strand
ACTGGTTAAAGCAGGCAATATTCCACATACCGTACATTATTGTTGCTTCTATCTTCCCCGCATTTCTGAAACGCAGCGATTTTTACACTTTAATAGTAAAATTCTTAGTTCACTCAAAAATGAAAATTAGCCCTTTAGTTACTCAACCTCAAGGAATCCTAGGTGTATATGACTTTCTTCTTTCTAATGAATGCAATCGGAGTTACATTAAAAATTGTATTGGCTCTTGCAAGCTTTATAATGGCAGTGGGCGTGTGTTTACAGGAGCAAAGGAAGCAGGAAAAGAAGTCTCTTTTTGGCTTATATCGAAATCCTCCGACATTTTTCTTTACAAATACTCCTTTTGTACTTCTAATTCGTTATGGTTGTTTTGCTCTCTTCTCTGCCCTTCCACATTAGTCACTTCTCAGCCGCGCATACGCTACACATACAGTACGTCCTGCATCATCCACAAGGAACAGCTTCCTTGTACGACAGTTAGCACAAGCTAGAGAAAAGTTTTTACTACGTTTTAAATATGGATATTTTTTTGTACAAAAATGCATCAGTTTGCTACAGGAAGCCATTATTTACCCCCTGGAGCCATGTGGAAAACTTTTTATTATAGTTGGGTGCACTTTATTGGACTTCTTATGGACTGATGAATAGAAACAACCGCCCACTACTATTATAAAGCTTGCAAGAGCCCGGATAATTTTTAATGTAACTCCGATTAGATTCGTCTGAAAGTTATATACACCTATGCCTTGAGGGTCAGTAAATAATGGGCTAATTTTCATTTTGAGGTGAAATAACCCTTTAAGAAACAAAAAAGCAACCCTAACCCCTAGAATAACAACAGCAACAATTATTGAGCTGCATCTTGTAGCAGGTCATTTTTAAGAACTGAATGTGAAACATCAGTGCGTCCAAGAAGATAAGCAAACAGGAATGATATAATGTGAGCTACAGACCAAATACTGCAGACAACTTTTCCTTGAGGACAGTTTCAGCAGAGATATTTTTCAAGATGAACATTGCAGCTTATAGTGGCCAACTGGTTGCGTAACTAAATTATTTCCAGAATTGAATTCGCTTTAGTTTTCTATGAGCTAACTGCATAATGGACGTACTGGGATTCTGCCCTGTTGTCTGACTGCACATTCTTTTTTTTTTTATTTATAGTCAGCTATCTGTTTAAAAATTAACAGACTGAAACTAAAGACTTGAACACCACTGGAACAGCTTTCAGTGTTGTCTCCAGAGAAGAACTGTCTTTAAGAGTGTAGTTATATTTAGTACAATGTTGCTTAGGAGGCCATATCAGTTTTAATGTTGTAAAGCAATAGATGAAGAAAATTGAATAACGGACAGAGGCAAGGAATCATTTACATTAATGATTTTGTCTTTGTACACAGCCATCATTTAAACCAAAAAACAAAACAAAAACAGCTTGTGTTTAGTAAAGTCACAAAATAAATGTCTGATCAACCTAACAATGAGTCATCAAAGAATCAATTAAGGAATTTTCCTTGATTATAATTGCTCTAATAATACTGAAATTGTTATCATATTTTCAGTGGTAGAATTATGAATTGTACCACAATAAACAAAATATAATAAAATAGAACCACACTCCAAATGTAATTAGTAAAGAATCATTGCAAGAGCAGTTTTTCCACTACTAATGGGAAAATGTGAACAAAACAAATACATTTGGGTCATCAAACAAAAACAGACACTTTGCCAACAAAAACAGTGCTATTGAATTTATACGCAGCTGCATAAACTGCAATATATTCAGTAGTGGATGATGATCCAGCTTAAACAGCAACTTGATGAATGCAGTGAAGAAACGGCTCATCAGCCTGCAGTGAAATCAGATCTCCTCTGAAGGAACGCATGATGAATTCACCTATCCATCAGCTGTGGAGGTGCACTCATGTGCCAGACTGCATGCGGTCACACGCCAGCTCGAGTGCAATCATCCACACAGCACACATGTTGATGAGATGAACTGCAGAATCAACAGGTACTTTGAGCTCTCTCCGCCTTTTTTGTTTTGCTTAGCAAGCTTACATTTATTTGATTAAAAAATAACCGTTATTAATAATTGAGCACCAACAGAACAGATAATAACTGTTCACTAATTATCATATTAGAATGATTTCATGAGACACCGAAGACTGGAGTACTTGTTGCTAAATATTCAGCTTCGACATGTCAGTAAATTACATTTTAAAATAGAGTAAAATGTTTGTATATGTTTTATATGACATTACAACGCATTGACCTGACGGTGAATAATAATTGAATCAAAACAAATCAGTTTTTGTGTGCTGCACTGAATACATTAAATATGGTCTACTGAAAATGTTTGCATAATCATGAGCCTGTCTCACGCAGCCTGAGACATCAATACGCTCTCAAAATTTACACCCTGAGATAAGCTGTGAAGGGAAGGGCAAGGGAAGCTCTGAGATTTTGCTGATCGCAAGGCTCTGTCTGTCTCTTAGTTATGGTCATTGGAATTTAGTGAATCGCCTCTCTTGCTCCTCTTGGTGGCAGTGCATGCCACCACAGCGATGATGGGTTTGAAGGACACATCTATTCTTAGACTGCATGAAGAAGCGAAAACGTTAACACTTTATTTTACAGTGTCCTTGTTACACATGTACTTACTGTAGTAATAACAGTAAATTATGCATAACCATCCCTAAATTGAACCCTAACCCTATAGTAAGTAGCATATGAAGTGGTTTTGTGGGGTAAAAAAAATATTACAACTTGCTTTATTTTTGATTTAGTATAATATGCATAAGAAAAAAAAAATCTTTAGATTAAATATTAAAACAAGAAAATGTAATTAGACTCTTAAACTGAGTAACCATATGGTCAAAAGGTAAGATGAAATTCTGATAATAATGTAAATAAATGAGACCTTTATAACAGTATCACTTATTACTTACATAAAAAGCATATAAATGTCACTCTATTTCTCCCAATAATATGTCTGTAAGATGAGATTTGAATGCATGGTTTTATAATCAAAACTCTGTCATTTTTCTTACACAAAGGTGTAAAATAATCAAAACAAGCAGGCCCCTACTCAAAAGAACCAGAACCCTATCTTGATGCCTCCGCCCCTACATTCACATACACAGTATAACAAGGAAATAATTAAAGGGTTAAAGTGATCACTAAAAGGGGAACCAAGAGAAAAAAAATGTTATCTCAATTTTCAGACAGCTTAAAATGGATGGTGACATCCAGGCTTAGTAGGCATGAAAATGAATGCTGCTTTCTCATAGCAAAAGTGAGGGGGGAAAAATGCAAATGAACAAACAAGCTGTAATGCCAAGCCAGCAGAGGGAGCCATCACCCGAGTACTGACTGCATGCTCCCTCTGCTGCTTCTACATTCACTTCCTGTTTGGGACTACTTTAGCAGAGCGCATGCGCTTTTGTATTGCAAAGTATTGCCAGTTTATCCTGCCTTACTGAGCGTTTTCTCGAAATTCCTGTTTGTTTGCACGTGTATGATTCTGCCTCGTTCTCTGACCACTGATTTCACGGATTTGCCTGCTTTCTCACTTTTGCCTTACGGATACTCCTTGGACTGTTGAACGATTGGACTGCCTTATGGTTTTTGACCCTCTGTCTGTTTTTACGTGTATGCTTGTTGTTGTTTGTAATAAACTTCCACATATGGATTCGAACGCCGCCTCAGCGTCTTCGTCACACAAGCAAAGATTACACACAAATATATCTAAGCAAAAAAACAACGTGTCTTGGTCCTGTGGAACGCAGCAAAATCAATTTTACTCACGTATCTCAAAGAAACAGAGCAACCTCAGTGTCTGTTTTCAGACTTCCCCACTCTTTAAAGGGGTCATATAATGCGATTTCATGTTTTCCTTTGTATTTGGAGTGCTTACAAGATGTTTGTGCATATATAAGATCCGTAAAGTCGCAAAGATTAAAGTTTCAAACCCAAACAGATATCGATTTCAAAAGTTAAGACTCAGCCACACCTTCCTAAAACACCTTATTCAGACAAATATACACAAATGTACGTCACTGTGTGGGAAGATTTGCATAAAACCGCCCAAATGTATACGCAAAGAAAGAAGGTGTAACTATTATTCTCACTGTAGTATTGTTGCGGCCGCCACCATTTTGTGGAGACGCTGTGTTTCGTTGCAAATGCAAAACTACTTTGTTTGGGTTTCCAAAAGAAGACACAACTAGAAATCAGTGGTTAAACATTGTTCCAGAACAGTAAAACCCAAATACACATTTTACGGTGGACTGTTTCCTGAACCATTTCTTCTTCTCCTTAGCCCAGGCAAGATGCCTCTGACATTGTCTCTTGGTTGGTTGTGCATCTTTTTCTTCCACACTTTTTCCTTCCACTCAACTTTCTGTTAACATGCTTGGATACAGCACTCTGTGAACAGCTAGCTTCTTTGGCAATGAATGTTTGTGGCTTACCCTCCTTGTGAGGGGTGTCAATGATTGTCTTCTGGACAACTGTCAGATCAGCAGTCTTCCCCATGATTGTGTAGCTTAGTGAACCAAACTGAGAGACCATTTTGAAGGCTCAGGAAACCTTTGCAGATGTTTTGAGTTGATTAGCTCATTGGTATGTCACCATATTTTATATTATAGTATATTTTTCACCATACTAATTTGTTGAGATAGTGATTGGTGGGTTTTTTGTTAAATGTGAGCCAAATCATCACAATTAAAAGAACCAAAGACTTAAACTAATTCAGTCTGTGTGCATTTTTAAATATAATTTAATTTATTTAATACATGATTTTCACAATTTGAGTTAAATTAGTGAAATAAATGAACATTTCCATGACATTCTAATTTACTGAGCTGCACCTGTATGTTTTCATATTTAAATAATTTGCTACTGACTATTCAAACGCGAGTTTTGAGCAGTGTAGAGTAGCGCTTGTTGTTTGTGTTTCTGCGATCACAAATGCAGACATGCTTACTTATGTTTACTTTATTTCGTCCCCGCGACATGGTGCAACTGAACGTGTAAAAAAGAATGTTTAAAGCTGGCTAATCAGAGCACACTGTGCATTTCAGAATGATGAACTTTGTACATATAGGGTTTAGTTTAGGCTTAGTTATTTGTAATTATGTATAATTTACTGTTATATTAAGTATATAGAACATATGAAACTAGGACATTGTACAATTATCATTGTACGTTTCATGTTATATTATCTATGTGGCAGACCTCTGTAAAGGTGTTTACAGTAATACAGAGGTAAAGATGAATGTCCTAACTGATAATTTTTTGGAGAAGTCCTAACTGATCATTTTCTCCAGAAGTTTGGAGAATACCTTTTCAGTAAGTCAAAACAGTAAAACTGACAAAAAATGATTTTGAGCTAAAATTTTAATCCATCGCATTGACAGGTTTCATTTGTGTATAATGTTTTGTCATTTTATAGAACTAGATGTCACTGGGCCAATATGTCATCCAGGTTTCACATTATACCTTTAAACCCAATGAAGGCTATTTTGTAGTGCAAAGACATCAATGATGTACATTTGATTTCATACGTATGCTTCAACTGAAAAAAAAAAAAATGACCCAGTCAGTATAACGCAATCATTGGCTGTTTCTGTGAAGCACAGCCATGCAGTCAACAGCAATTTATATATTGTATTATCATCTAGTGAGACAGCTGACTTCCAATGAAGACATCACCTCAAAGGCCCTACATACAACGACTATGAAAAGCACTGCTTGTTTTAGTGATAGGCATAGATACGATGAGGTTTGGACAACTAGCTCACCCAAGACATCGAGCAACATGATGTTTGGGAGCTCTGCCTTTTCCCTGTGGTTTATGAGATGAGATTGAAGAAATGATAAGCTATCACAAGATATAATGACAAATGTAATGGGCCGTGAGGGTGAGTATTAATATGCTGCATGGACAGAGCATGTCTAGAGATGCTACAAATGATTTTCTGTGTCAGGCATCAAAAAGAGAGAGGCTAATGAACCTGTTCTATCTATCTAGCCTCAGACTGACCACGAGAAGCCCAGTCAATGGCCATAGGTTCCTTGGCAAAATAAGTGGAAAAGTGAAACAGACAGTAAAATAACCAAGTGAGAAGTTTAGCTTGGGTAAGGGATTAATGCAAATCAACATTCACTAACAAGAGGTGGTTTGTTCAGGTGAGAAATATCATTGTCAGTCTGCAGAGCTCTAAGTACATGCACACGGCAGTCAAAGCAACTGCTCTAAAGAGATAAATGTGCCATAAACGATTCTCAAGCTTTTTTAAGCTTTGCAGGTGTTGTTTGCAGAGAAAAGCACAGCAAGAAGTTTAAACAATCAGCTGTCACCCTTTTATTCCCTTGGCTGTCCTTTCATAATCACCTCAGTTTGTGATATGCATATTAAATTGCTTAAGGTTTTATGTAACCTTACAACGAGGGAAAAAATAAAGTGGGGCCAGGAAATACTTAACAGTATTTAACTTTTTGCTTTCTTCTCCATTACATTTGCATTGATACATTATGAAATGATTCTGCATTCAGCTATGTGTAGAAAATTCAGAAAAGTTACTGGAGTTGAAGTCTTGTAGTGGTATCTGTAACATCAGGGAAATCAAAACTACAGGGCAAACTTCAAAAGCCAAAGTTTTGAGCAGATCTACACAGCACCAAGTCACAGCTCATGCATCCTTCTGGATTTAAGAGTCGGCGGTCAACACCAGATGCATTAAATAAGTTGTGTAATGATAGATAAAATAAAGAAAGCAAAGACATTCTGTTTCCCATCAAAGTCCCAAGGAACAGATCTATGGTTTAGTGTATAAAAGACAGATAACTAGATAAAAGATATATCAAAGTTACTGGGGAGCTTGTACTGATCAAAATAGGACAAGCATACTTTTTTTTTTAGATGTACTGAAGTGCAAATATCTGCCAGTTGCACTAAGTAGTATAAATAGCATCTAACTAATATTGTTAAGAAAATACTGCTGTTTTACAGTGTAAATAAAATCTATCGATATTTTCACTTAGTCTGTTCACTCTGCGACCATATTTGCAACGACTATTTCAGGCATTCAAGACCAAGTCCTATCTAAATTAATTGGGGAGTCCTGAAATCTCAAAAACTGCTTGCCAAAGTCCCGACTAAGTTACATATTTCAAATCGCCAACAAAATCTGAAATTAAATGTCCCGTAAATGTTGTTCGCTATGCTCAAATACCATTAAAAAGGCTTATTTTTTTAAGCTAGATCAGCCAATGGACATGTGCAGACATAAATGCAAGTCTCAGAATTCGATGTGGACCTGAGCTTCTAACAGCAGCTGCAGTGACACAATGACTTTACCAATCAACATTTGGCTATTTCACTGAGAAGACAGGGCATATTCCGCCATATTGCGCATTGCAGTTTCTCCAATTCATAAGTAATAGGACTGAACTGTCTTTACATATAGTCTTTGCTTTAGGTCCTCCAAATGGAGTACTGTAATGCACCTAAGCACAGCAGTCAGCACTGATACACTACCTCTCAATGGGGGATGCAATTTCAAGAGCAGAGTGTGTTAAAAGGACACCATAAGATTTAATTAAACTCTCTGAATAAAGTCATAATGTAACTAGCACTAAAAACATCCTAATAATAGCATATTCACTTCCCATAATGATGAATAAATTAATTTCCATGAATTCAGAGTTCCCTATCAGTCGGTCTCTTCGACGTCTCGTCGAGACCGACGAATTGGGATATCGCCTGGATAGACCAATCTACTTCGTGTGTATACAAACGAGCCAATGAATATTGGCATGCATGATTGCAGCCAGCTGCGGCTGATCACAGCGTGAGCATATAATGCGCAGCAGGTGCATGCATCATCAAGCTTTCGCTTCGGAGCGGGACCATTCTGTGTGGAACGAGTCAGAAGCAACACTTACCTCCTTTTCTTCTCTTTTGTGTTGGCGGCACGGCGCTTCAGCGGCGTGGTCTTCCGTGTCGAGTGGAAGCACACAGCTGGTTTTCACCATCCACCTTCTGTGTTGCTGCGGCCATTTCCCCTGTGCGCCTCAGCACTAAAAGAGCAAATTCCTATAAGAGCAATTTCTTAAAAGAGTGAATTTCTAAAGGAGCTCCGCGGGTTGAGCGTCTTTTTAAAGACGAGGCGTCATGCCTTTCTCCCCGTGCGTTTCTGGGTGCGGCCGTTTCCTGGCGCCGGGTGATGGCCACGCACACTGCCTCACGTGTCTGGGCTTACAACACGCTGAGGCAGCGTTCGTGGATGAGTCATGTCCCCATTGTGGGAATATGACCGTCGCGGAGTTGCGGACCAGACTCCGTTTCCTGCAAAGGGGCGGGGTTCCAGTCCCTCTGCCCAGAACGAACGTTCCTCCAGGCAAACGCCGGGGGGGCGTTGTCGCTGGAAGCAGAGGGCTGCCCGGTCTGACGGTGATGGTGAGGAATTCCCCGCCCATTCCATCGGCGGGGGCTCCTCCTTCCACCGACGCTCCGTCGCCACCGGGGCTCTCAGAAGAGCGGGTTGGACCTCCCTTAGGGGTACCACCCGTTACTTTTGGGGCCCCCCCCGATGAACAGATGTCGGTCGCAGCATCGGGGGGAGAGCCAGACCTCTCTGAGGAGGAGGACGGCACACTGTCGTCCACTGGGCGATCAGCGGTGCCCGATACTGACCCGGAGATGATGGCTATGCTTGCCCGGGCCGCCGAGAGGGTAGGGCTTGAATGGAATCCTCCATCACGTCCCGACCCCTCCCGGCTGGACGACTGGTATCTCGAGGTGGCCCGCGCTGGTTCTCAGCGCCCCACCCCAGTGCCATTCTTCCCGGAGGTGCATGAAGAACTCACCCGAACGTGGACGGCACCTTTCACTGCCCGAAACCGCTCGAGTGGGACTTCCTCCCTAACCACCCTCGACGGCGGACCAGCGCGGGGATACACGACAGTCCCGCCGGTGGAGCGTGCGGTTGCGATGCAACTGTGTCCGGGCGCCGCTTCCACTTGGCGGGGCAACAATCCGTCGCTCCCGTCCCGGGCCTGTAGGCACTCGTCGGCTCTGATCGGCAGTGCCTATGCGGCCTGCGGCTCCGCTGGGTCCGCCCTTCACGCTATGGCGTTGCTACAGGTGCATCAGGCTCAGGCACTGAAAGACCTGTACGAGGGTGGTCACGACCCAGAAGTTCTTCGTGAACTTCGTATCGCCACGGACCTCGCGCTACGTGCGACGAAGGTGACCGCGCGGTCTCTGGGTCGTGCCATGTCCACCATGGTGGTCCAGGAACGCCATCTCTGGCTGTGTCTGGCGGATATGAGGGACTGCGATATAACCAGGTTCCTCGACGCTCCGGTGTCCCAGACCGGCCTCTTCGGCGACGCTGTGGAGAACTTTGCCCAGCAGTTTTCCGCAGCCAAGAAGCAGACTGAGGCCATCAGTCACGTCCTGCCCCGGCGTACAGCTGCTGCCTCCACCCGTCCGCCGGCGGCACCCCAGTCTGCTCGTCGCCGAGGGCGGCCCCCGGCTTCCGCCTCCGCTCCACAGCAGCCACCGCAGCAGCCTTCACAACGGCGCCGTGGAGCCGGTCGCCGGGCAGCCGCCCAGCCCGTCCAGGCCCCCACAAAGACCAGTGGGAAGCGTAAAAGCAAGAGACCCTGAGACGGGCGACCCAGAGATGGAGGATGCTGCTCTTCGGGAGATGGTGACCGCACCACTCCCTCCCCCGGAGGAGGGCCGGGCGGAGAATCTTTTGTTTGTTTTTTCCCCCGCCACCGACCGTCAGGTCGGTGGTACCCAAATACTCGACAAAAGAGCAGATTTCTCTATCTCTGGGTCCCCAAGCGGGACTGCGGGGAGTGCGCAGGCCACCCCTGCGCCTCACCCGTCCTCCCCCCTCGCCAGCGAGCTACGATGGGCGGTTCGAGAGTACGGCGAGACGGACTACTCACGCACCATCGGCTCATACGCAGGTAAGCGTCTCACACACTCAACATACAGACGCTCTGACCCCGCCCCGGTCCGGCAACGAGACTGTGAGGCAGGGGCCCTGCCCCCCTCATCGCTGCTCCCCCGCGGGTACGCCGATGGTCCCCCTTGTGCCGCTTGTTCATTTTCTGGGAGCCTGGAAAGAGCTTCCCAGCCCATCTTGCTGGCTCCTTCGGACCATCACTTCCGGCTATGCGATTCAGTTCGCCCGGCGCCCTCCCAAGTTCAGAGGGATTCACTTCACCTCTGTCAGGGCCGCAGATGCTCCCATCTTGCGTGCAGAGATCGCTTCCTTGCTGGCGAAGGAAGCGATACAGCCGGTCCCTCCAGCCGATATGAGGACAGGCTTTTACAGCCCGTACTTCATAGTACCCAAGAAAAGCGGCGGGCTTCGACCGATCTTGGATCTGCGCGTCTTGAACAGGGCCCTTCACAGGCTACCGTTCAAAATGCTCACTCAGAAACACATTTTCAGATGTGTCCGTCCCCAAGATTGGTTTGCAGCGATCGACCTGAAGGACGCGTACTTTCATGTCTCAATCCTTCCGCGCCACAGACCCTTTCTGCGGTTCGCGTTCGAAGGCAGGGCATATCAGTACAAGGTCCTGCCCTTCGGGCTGTCCCTCTCCCCCCGTGTCTTCACGAAGGTCGCGGAGGCGGCCCTTGTTCCCCTCAGAGAACAGGGCATTCGCATTCTCAACTACCTCGACGACTGGCTCATCCTAGCACAGTCTCGGGTTCAGTTATGCGAACACAGGGACCTGGTGCTCGCACACCTCAGCCAGTTGGGTCTTCGGGTCAACTGGGAAAAGAGCAAACTCTCTCTAACACAGAGAATCTCTTTTCTCGGTATGGAACTGGACTCGGTCAGCCAGACAGCACGCCTCACGCAGGAACGTGCTCAGTCGGTGTTGAACTGCCTAGACACATTCTAGAGCAGGACAGCGGTCCCACTGAAACAATTTCAGAGGCTCCTGGGGCATATGGCAGCAGCTTCGGCGGTGACACCGCTCGGGCTGCTCCATATGAGACCGCTTCAACACTGGCTCCATGGCCGAGTCCCGAGGAGAGCGTGGCTTCGCGGCTCTCACCGGGTTCAGATAACTCCGGCTTGCCGCCAGACTTTCACCCCGTGGTCAGACCTCTCATTCCTACGGGCTGGAGTACCCATGGAACAGGTCTCCAGGCATGCTGTGGTTCACACGGATGCCTCCGCCACCGGGTGGGGAGCCACGTACGACGGACAGGCAGTTTCAGGGGTTTGGACGGGCCCCCAGCTGACTTGGCACATCAACTGCCTCGAGTTGCTTGCAGTACGTCTCGCCCTGCTCCGCCTCAAGGGGCACCTACGTGGCAAACACGTGCTGGTCCGTACAGACAATATTGCGACCGTTGCGTACATCAACCGGCAAGGCGGTCTACGCTCCCGTCGCATGTCGCAACTCGCCCGTCATCTCCTCTTGTGGAGTCAGAAGCATCTGAGGTCGCTTCGTGCCATTCACATTCCCGGGTTGCTCAACCGTGCGGCCGACGAGCTCTCACGAGCTGCGCTTCCCGGAGAGTGGAGACTCCACCCCCAGTCGGTTCAGCTGATTTGGAGACGCTTCGGCGAGGCTCAAGTAGATCTGTTCGCCTCCCCGGAGACAGCCCACTGCCAGCTCTTTTTCTCCCTGACCGAGGGCACACTCGGCACGGATGCACTGGCATGCAGCTGGCCGCGGGGCCCCCGCAAATATGCGTTTCCCCCAGTGAGCCTTCTCGCACAGACATTGTGCAAGATCAGGGAGGACGAGGAGCAGGTCCTTCTGGTAGCCCCTTATTGGCCCACTCGGACCTGGTTCCCCGAACTCATGCTCCTCGCGACAGCCCCTCCCTGGCAAATTCCTCGGAGGAAGGATCTTCTGACTCAGAGACGGGGCACCTTATGGCACCCGCGTCCAGACCTCTGGAAATTACATGTCTGGTCCCTGGACGGGACGCGGAGGTTCTAAGTGACCTACCCCAAGGGGTAGTTGACACTATTACTTCGGCGCGAGCGCAGTCTACTAGACATGCCTACGCCCTTAAATGGAACCTGTTCGTTGATTGGTGTTCCTCCCGGGGAGAGGACCCCCGAAGATGCCCGATCAGAACCGTGCTCTCCTTTTTGCAGCAAGGGTTGGAGCGTAGGCTGTCCCCCTCAACCCTTAAAGTCTATGTGGCTGCTATAGCTGCCAACCACGACCTCATAGAAGGAAGGTCGGTAGGGAAGCACGACCTGGTCACCAGGTTTCTTAGGGGAGCCAGGAGGTTGAATCCCACTAGGCTCCCTTCCGTGCCCTCTTGGGACCTGTCGCTAGTGCTCACAGCACTGCAGCAGGCTCCCTTTGAGCCTTTGCAGTCAGTTGAGCTGAAGTTTCTCTCAATGAAAACTCTGCTCCTACTTGCATTGGCTTCCATCAAGAGGGTAGGAGACCTGCATGCATTTTCGGTCAACGATTCGTGCCTAGAGTTTGGCCCGGCGGATTCCCAGGTAACACTGAGGCCCCGGCCAGGTTATGTGCCCAAGGTTCCCACGACTCCCTTCAGGGACCAAGTGGTGAGCCTGCAAGCGCTGCCCTCGGAGGAGGCAGACCCAGCCCTAGCTTTGCTTTGCCCCGTCCGAGCACTTAGATGCTACGTTGACCGGACACAAAGCTTCAGGACCTCAGACCAGCTCTTTGTGTGTCATGGAGGCAGGCAGAAGGGGAATGCCGTCTCCAAGCAGAGGATGGCCCACTGGATAGTGGATGCCATTACCCTGGCCTATCAGGTTCAGGGTGTGCCCTGCCCCCTCAGGCTGAGAGCGCATTCGACTAGGAGTGTCGCATCCTCCTGGGCATTGGCTCGTGGCGCCTCGCTAAATGACATTTGTAGAGCGGCGGGCTGGGCGACCCCTAACACGTTCACAAGGTTCTATAGCCTTCGTGTAGACACAGTTTCCTCCTGTGTTCTTACCTCAAACGGGTAGGCACAGAGAGGCCTCGGGTCGGCTTGCTATACTGCTCCAGAGTAACCTAAGAGTAGCTCTGTCGAGCTCCTCCGCTAGCTTGACAGCCGACGTAGCGGAACGTCAGGCGTCAGGCCCTCACTCGATGAATCCTTCAGAACCGATAGAGGGCTAGGCTCTACGTAGAGACTCAATTGCATCTCTTACAATTCCACATTGCGCCCTAGAGGCTGTGTGTTTCCCCGGTAGTACTTCTACCAGTATACGAGGGTTCAATCACCTCCAATCTTCCATATAAACCGGAATTGAGTTATATGTGTATTGCTCCGAACCTCCTATCGGAAGGACGTGAGCTCCGCATATTCCCAGTGCTTCAGTTTCACTGAAATAGATGGTGCTGAGTTATACAGTGACTGACTCTCCTTGATGCGAGCCCCTGGCCAAAGCCAGTAACAGGACCCAGGGGGGCCCGCTCAGGACACTGGAAGGGACAGCAGCCACGGCGCTTTGTTAGGGATCCCAATTCGTCGGTCTCGACGAGACGTCGAAGAGACCGACTGATAGGGAACATCTCGGTTACGTATTGTAACCCTCGTTCCCTGAAGGAGGGAACGGAGACGTCTCGTCCCGTCGCCGCGGCTCCTGTACCACCGCTGTACGGCCGGGCCTGTCCCAGCTCCTCAGCGAAACCTTGATGATGCATGCACCTGCTGCGCATTATATGCTCACGCTGTGATCAGCCGCAGCTGGCTGCAATCATGCATGCCAATATTCATTGGCTCGTTTGTATACACACGAAGTAGATTGGTCTATCCAGGCGATATCCCAATTCGTCGGTCTCGACGAGACGTCTCCGTTCCCTCCTTCAGGGAACGAGGGTTACAATACGTAACCGAGACGTTTCAAGTGTTCTAGCAAAGATCTAGCTACTATGTTGTATTAGACCCAATTAATTCATCAACAAAACATTTTACTTCAAAAAGCTAAAAGTATGAGTCTAAAAATGCATTTAATTTTCTGTAGAAATCTTTACAAGTACTTCTAATCCAGTTTTATTCTGACCTGCCTGCTCAAACTGATTTTACTCTTTGCCTGCTTGCTCCAGCTCTCTGCTTAAAAGAGAAAAAGGTTGAATTGACATACTTATAAAGGTCATTGATCACCATAAATTCATACAAAATTTATCAGTGCTTCTCTTTTAAAAAAACAAAACAAAAAAAAGCTAAAAACTTCCCCTTCTTAATGAAAGAAACATATAAAGTATTACATTAAACTGCATTGCTTGAATATTAACTTTTATGTTGCTTAATGTCTCTAGCACAGTGACTAAGTATGCTCCAAAATCCAGCCACAAAATGTTCTTTAAGAAAAGGAGAGAATTTTTGTGAGCACTTTTGATGATTTAAAATGACAGGATGAATCACTGAGCCAGAATTTTGATCCAATTAACATATAATAGATATGTGGAAATGTGTTATACTTCTCAAACTGGAACTAAGAAGCTGCTTTTGGCCAAAAGTATGTGAACAACTTCTTCCAATTAACAGATTTGACTATTCCAATTTATTTGGGTTAAATCTTAATGCTACCTCATACAATGACATTCTAAAGAATTATGTGATTTCAGTTTTGCTGTAATAGTTCTGTAGCTTCTTTTGTGGGCAAAGCCAGGTCCATATATATAGAAATGGTTTTGAATGAAATATGCTGTGGAATAAATTGAATGGCCTGCATAAAGCCAAGACCTGAACATAGTGAATTGATGAATTGGCCCCAAAACCTCACATCAGTGCCTGACCTGACAAAAATGTGTTCCACTCTTCCACTAGAAGTTATCAGAGCACAAAAAGAGAAGTGTTTATCATTCTAAAATTAAATGTTCACATTGGTGAGGTTATTAATAACATATTACAACATTAACAACTTCTCTCAAACTGTTCAGTCCTGGGGACAATATATATATATATATATATATATATATATATATATATATATATATATATATATATATATATATATATATAGGTGTTGGTGTGCTTGACTGGCCAAAAAACAAGAGACCAAAAAATGCAGATAATGCAGGCCACTGTCAAAGAAACCTGGGCTTCCATACCACCTCGGCAGTGCCACAGACTGATCACCTCCATGCCACGCCGAACTGAGGCAGTAATTAAAGCAAAAGGAGCCCATACCAAGTACATATACAGTAAATGAACATACTTTCCACAAGACCAACAATTCACTAAAAATGTTTTTTTTTTTTTTTAATTGGTCTGATGAGGTATTCTAATTTGTTGAGATTACTTGGTGGTTTTTTGTTAAATGTGAGCCAAATCATCACAATTAAAATAACCAAAGACTTAAACTACTTCAGTCTGTGTGCATTGAATTTATTTAATACAATTTGAGTTGAATTACTGAAATAAATGCACTTTTCCACGACATTCTAATTTATTTAGATGCACCTGCATATATATGTAAAATACATTGGAAATACGTGGTAAGGGACATATACCATTTGGTAAGGGACATATTTCCAACACGATTGAGCATTAAACTTTAGTGACATCCCTTGGATATTTGAATTATGAACAGCCACGATACATACCTCAAGCGGCGTAATAAAAACGCAGCAATATGTGCCTGTACCAACATAATAAAAACGTGCCACAGACACATATTGAACGTGTTTTAGCACCACTTTCTGGACATTTAACTTTGAAACGGTCACAAAACGTGCAGTAAAGTATGTAATTATGGATGAAATGTATATACTGTAATTATACATTATAATGTAATTATGCTGAAATGTATATAAAGGCACGTATTTTCATGAGTCTGGATTGGAAAAAGCCCACATACACTGGCCCATAGACCCTAACTTCAAAAGAAATCAGGACAGAAGTGGTTGAGACAGATTAAAACACCAGGTGTTAACAGGACTGTGTCTCCCTTGTCTACTTGTGATCCGATTGACCAAAGCGCATCTTAATACCAGGTGTGAACAGGGCCTCAGATAAATTGAGGTTCATTTTTCCAACTTTTCAACCACCTTCTCTCTTTCTGATGAAAGTGCTGGGTACTTGATAAAACTTTGGACTACTATAGGATCCATAGAGCCTAAGTTTTGATTGCTGAGTGTAGGTGCAGGAGGGAAGATACTGATATGTCTGTGTCACACTGATATATTGTCTGCTGCAACAAAGTGAGGTCTTAAGCACTGTGTGTGTGGAGAGGGAGTTTGCAAAAGTGAGACAGAATCTTACAGAAGAGGGACAGAAATTCCACATAGACTTCTACTTGTGGGATTTTGTGGACGGGAGCAGGACTAAATGTCAAAGTTGCGGGCAGGAGCGGGACACAATCTTGCAAGAACGAGACTAAAAAATCTATCCTCTAGACCTCTAGTTCAAAAGTCCAAGAAAACATGGCAGCTCTTTCATGCTCCAGTGGGATATATGAGGATATTTGCACCATGTATCTTACAAACCCTGTCTAGACAGAAGTGATATAACTTTCAACCTGAACTCATCTGGTGTCTGACTAAAAGGGACAATCTGTGGATGCAATATATGCCACATAAATGTGTTAGTCCCTTAATAGCGATGTTGGGTTAACATCTGCAGATGCGGAGCATCAGACGTCACTAAAAAGATGGACATTTCCTTCCATGCTGCGGTGGAGTTTATCAGTCCTGCTGTGGTCCCTTTTTGAATAATGTAACCTTTCTTCTTAGTTTACTCTCTACCTCCCCTTTCTCATTTCCTTTTCATTTCAGATCTCACACCCAAATGGAATGTACACACTGTGTCCTTTCCATACTTATGGAAACTTATAGCTTACCCTTTCCTGAATGGCAAGGGAATGCCAGGGTAAGGTATCTCACTTGCCATTCATTTGCTCTACCTCACACAGTTGGAAGAGAGCAGAGGATAGAGAGGATGATAAACGATACAGCTGGGATAGTGGTGGAAATTGGCCTTTTCCAACTTCATGATCTGAAGTGAGTTTGTGCTTTTGTGTCTTACGGTGAAGATGAAGCTTTGGGAGTGGGATTTATTCAAGGATGCCATCATGAAAAAATGACAGTTCCTGCTTTTCTCCCCAAAAAGTCCTGCCTCTGCTTTCTGATATGACTAATAATAGTTTAGAATTTTGCTTAGGTGGGATGAACATGCCCCTGTAGATCAAGGAAGAAGTAGACATTTTCAATCATGTTTACCAGCACACATCAGAGACACCATCTGCTGAATGACAGTTTGGGTGGCGTTGAGTCCAGATGATGCAAACACACACTGGGTCTTATAGAGCAAAAGGGATGTGATTAATATTCACAGCACATGGTCAGTGCACAATACAGAGGTCATTCAGAGCCCTGTATTCACACCACTGAAATATTTTGCAAGCTCAGTATTGGCTGCAGGTTACAAAACAAATGTCAGATTTGCATTTAATGAGCTTTCTATTAATGATGTGTAAAACATGAGACATCACATGTTTGTAATTAGGTGCCATTATACAGAATTTCATTTGCATATGAAGTTCGTAGCATCAACAAACTTAGCAGCAAGTAAAGAAGATACTGATGAGTAGATCTATATATTGTGCTTTGTTCTCTCAGTTATGTCTTTGAAATGATAGACAGATGGACGGAAGCCTGCATATATTTTCTGTGAAATATATTTGGTGTGTTTTCTGCTGTGTCTGTGGAATTATTTTTTGACATTATGAATTTATTATTATGGAATTATTATTATTATTTTTTTTGTTTTGTTTTATGTCAGTTCAAATTTACCAATGAATAAACACAACCTAGGTGGGCCCTGCATCTCACCTGGTTGCCCATTGATGGCAACATTGCCCTGCAACATTGCTCAAAAAGCAACATCACACAGCCAAAGCCGAAACCAAACAAAATGAAACACTGGGCCGAAGACCGATTACAGAACAATTGGTTTGCCTTTTTTCACCATTGCATCAATTAAATAGCCACAATGTGCTTTTTACAGTTTTGTCTTGCTTTTTAAAGAAAAAAAAATCAAGTGGAAAAAAAAAAAAAAAATTACTTAACACTTAACATTCTAGTAGACATGATAGCCTAGCAACAAAGCACAATTTAACTTAAAATTAATAAGTTAGTAAAATAATATCCGTTGGCCTTTTTTAAGACAGTAGAAGAGACTTTTAAAACATTAGAAAATGTTACAGATCCCGATTTAAACACTATGTGTAAACGTTATAAATGTATTAATAGAGATTTTGTAATTATTGTTATCATAAATTTTGTCTTACTTTTTAATTTTATTTTACAGAACAACAGTAAAATTATAATACTAACATTTATGAGTGTTGACTTTTATTTTGGTGGAAACCTGCTAAAAGACTTCAGTACTTCTTTTTGTTGACAGCAGCAGATTTATGAATGATTCTTATTACACTGTTTCAGCGCAGATGTTCCTCGCGCTTTTGACTTTGAACCCTGGCAAATGAGCTTGTGCAGCGCTATCAGAATACATGCAATTTGTGCATGCATTAGCGTTCTGTAGTTTATTTACTAATTGTTTAAGGCCAATATCGCAATTTCAGTCATCATACAGTAACCAGCAACAACCACCCCTTTCTCTTCTCATGCAATGCGGTACTAAACAGTTTCTCGCTGTCTGTGCTTTCTCGGATAGTTTTAAATGCTTCCACACTGCCGACATGTTTGCTGCATTAGTGCACGCCTCTATTTGATCGCGTCCATCATTGTGCTGTATAATTTTTTTGGTCTTTTCGCTTATTCACCCGAACAGCAACAGTTTTTTTTTTTTTTGCCTATTTTTGGCAGAATAATTTCGGTTGCCGAACATTCGGTGCATCCCTAAAAAAAATACAGAATTTTTATAATTTGTAAAAATTCATCTCATCTCCCCAGAGCTTGTCTGTAATCAGAACATGATGACGGTCCTGTCATATTATGACAAAAGACATATCTGCTCACAGATCTTAGAATAAAGCTGAAACCACTATGTGAATTTTCCATTTTCACATTCCAGAAATGAATCCAGATGCAGAAACAGGACATCTGTGAAGACTGAGAAGTGAAGAGAACTCCAAAGAAAGGTGAGTTGAGAATCTCTGTATTCCAGGTGCGAGATAAACAGGACAAGTGAGAAGAGATCAAAGTTGGTTAGTCACTTCCTGCCAGGAAGAACAACGAAACACTGGGTTTGCGTTGAGATCATGCTACTTACCTTGGACTCTGTTCCTTTTGTACAAATTTTTGATCGTTCTTAATTTGGTGCAGGTGTCTGCTTGCCTATGAAGCTGGCAAACTGCCGTTGCTCATGGTGATGTTGATCAGTGCACAGATGGTACATCATTATAACCCTTAAAAAAGATTATGAAATTTTCCTCTCTTTTTTAACTGTAATTTTGGCCTTGTGACACTTTATTAGACAAATACGATGGACAAGAGGAGACAACTGAGAAAGCTGCTTATTTGTTGTATACCAGAAAGGTTGCTTTATCTAGACTTAATCTAGTTTTCAGCTATATTTACACTAGTCTCAGCCTCAGACGTCACGCCCACGGAACGTTGGCTAAACGTCTGATGCATATGATACACTTAACTGGAAACACTTCAGGAATGTCGAAGTCGTCATCTGATTAGTTTAATTTGACCGGATTTCCGGAACACGCGAGTGTCGCGTTTATTTTCGGTCCGCCGGGAAACAAAGCGCAGACTGATTTACTCGGCGTTTTGCTAAAAGGTGCTTATGCAGACGCCGTTGTTGTTAAACACATTTGCGACGTTCGCGAACAAATTACTGACTTACTGCTTGTTCTCCCTCTTCTTCGTTAACTTTCAATGCTGGTTATTTCAATGACTGACCTGTTGCATCCCAGTCTGTTGTTGTGGGGGCATTTCTACGCCCCGAAACGTGACGCTGAACGAAACGAACTGTGATTGGTTGTTTGACATGTCGGTCAAATGGCCTTATGGGCGGGCCTTGGCCAATCAAAGCTGCCATGAATTCCAGACCTTCAGCCGTCAGTCTGAAGGTCTGGCTACGCGAGACTATATTTACACCCTCTTAAGGTAAATGTCAGTTCCACATGGTCATGTATTCCCACCATGCAGCAGAGTTGCAAGCAGGCTAAAGCAAGTATTTCATATGGTATTCACCCATATATTATGTCAACAGTTTTTATTATGCAAAAACAAGAGTAACATCAAGGGTCTCCTGTTCTTCTAGGGTGAGAACAATCCATACATCTGGATTTTCGAGATTATCTTTGAGGTGACTCACAAGGTTATATCTATTATTAAAAAAAAAAAAAATGAAAAAAGCACTAAAGCAAGGGCAATTTGAAGCTATTCAACAATAGAAAGGGCAAGGCTACAATTATCTGAAGATGTTTTAAACTATATGCTTGAACATTCGTAATATAATGCTGGCTTGCTCTTTTCAAGGAAGCAATACTGTGAACCATAGGCTTTAACCAATATAACTATTAGCCATTTAAACATACCAGTCTTAAAAAATGTTAAATCAATGCTTCTAGAATGTATTGTAATCCACTGGGACATACTTTGCAACATATGGATACTTGTATATTCTAAAACACTGAATAACTGGCTAGTAACTACAATGGAGATATTTTCCAGGACTGTGACATTGCACCATTTTGCATGATTGCAGAGAAATTGCCTGTATTTGCTGTGATAGAGTGATAACCATTTTAACCATATCCTACCCACAACAACAATAAAAGGGAGAAGTGTTTGGTCCCCTGAGTGAGCCAAAAAGCAATCACACACCTAATACCAGTCTAATGTCGCCGTTCCAATTAAATGAGCCAAAGAGACAAGAGACTAGGCCTTTCTCCACACTCATTACTACTATATCTAGCTGCGGCAGAAAACAAACCACAACACTGTTTTCTCCCAAAAGGATTGCAATTGCATTAAAAGAGCCTACCTGCAAGACACCTGACAGTCAGTAATGGAGAATCACAGGCCTGTGCTATTAATCAGTGATGCTCAGTTTGGGAGGATGAGTCAGACATCTTGGTAAGGTGCATTTGTTCTGAATATGTGACACAGACAAGTTAAGAAGCAGGGAAGCGTATGATTAAAAACATCAGTCATATTTACTGGTCCAGTATATCAATGTACAAATTCAAATGATTGGCACTTGTCTTTGAAAAAAATAAATAAATAAATAAATAAATACAATTAAGGGGTTTCTTGAAATTCTTAACCCTTTAGTGAATAGCGATGCTTGCCTCAGAAAACACTACTAATTAACTAAAATGTCAGTTGTTTGACCTTCAGTCATGTTCAGGCTGTTGACTGTTTATCTGTTCCACATCTAAGGTCAAACCAAGGGTGCAAAAGCAATTAATACTAAATAGGCACATGAGCTAAAATCCTCATCTGAAATCTTCTCTGGTATAATGATTTCATGTTACAGTATATGCTTTCTAGACCAGTGTTTTCCATCTTTTTTTTCTTCTGCTACACAGTTTAAATAATTAAACAATGCGTTGTCAGAGCTGGTATTTTGGCTTTATATATGATTAGACACTTGCACTTAACATTTTCTGAAAATGAGTTAATGAGGTTTTTGACGAGCGAATGATGGAGGTATGTGTCAGGGTTTTGAACTTGTTTTCTGTGTTTTCCCTGTGTTCCTGTTTCTGTTCCTGAGTTTCCATATATGGTTATTATCCTGTTCTTGTTAAGTTGATTGTTAGATTCCCTACACCTGTTGTGTTAATTACATTTGTGTATATTATGCTGCGTTCCAGGCAGGTTTTTTAACTGGTAAATCACCACTTCAAACCACGGCTCACGACTTTGTAGCATTCCAGGCAAGTCACGCCAAACTGCCTGGGCACATTTATGAATTATTATTATTTTTATATTATTATTAATTTGATTGACACTTTATATTGTCCTAAGCTCTATTTTTCCACCGTGTACTACTTGCATAAACACCGCA
Source organism: Garra rufa (assembly GCF_049309525.1). NCBI lineage: Eukaryota > Metazoa > Chordata > Actinopteri > Cypriniformes > Cyprinidae > Garra > Garra rufa. The sequence continues at coordinate 12,830,554 of NC_133382.1, read as the reverse complement.
CCCATTAGTGCTGACGTTGTTCCGCGGTCTATGTTACGTCAGAACTCGGAACTGGGAGTACATCGATCTAGTACGAGTTCACGAGTGGGAAATCACAAGTTTGACTGCGGTTCCAGTGCACTTTTACTGGTAGAACGTTGGAAAAACACGGGTTACAGGTTGTCTGGGACGCGGCATTAGTTCCTTCCTGTTCAGTTTCTCTTAGTCTGGTCTACTAAGTTGTACGTGTGTTTGCCTGCTCCTGAATTTTATTTTCTGTTGAGTTCCTTTACTTTTTAAGTTTATTCCTGTGTTTTCCAACAATGTACCGTTATAGTATGTGTTTTGTCCGTCATTAGAACGGCCACATCTGAGTAAATTAAACACATTATGTTTTATCAATTTACAAGTTATAAAGTTTATTGTAGCTATATATTATATATATATTTTTGTTGTTAAATACATTTGGCCAAAATCTCATGATATGAAAGATGAACTGCTGTGCACAGGATATTTAAAACATACAAAAGTACATTGTCTACAACTACACAACAAATGCTAAGACTCTTCAAACGCACAAAAACATTAGCATTTATAGACACCGTTCCTTGAGCAAAGAACATCCTCTGAATTAAGGCGGGGAGGAGTTATGTAATTTTACTGACAATTTGAGGATCCAATGGGGTTATGAGTTTTACTCACAATCTTATTTGAGTGCTTTTCATTGGTTAAATATTTGCAAATCCCACAAACAGACTTAATGACCAATAGCATTTATTTAAAATAATAAATACCAAAATATAATAGGGATAGGAAGTTTTCGATAATTTTCCACGCCACAACCTGTCTGTCACACCCCTGTCGAACTGTCGGTTTTGGATTAATAATTGTATGCCTATATTTGATTTTCCTGTCATTATTGTTGATTCCCATCACCTGTCTATGTCTCGTTAACCTGTCTTTATTAGTTGGTTTGTGTTCAGTGTTCCTACCATTCCTGTCTGTGAATTGCCCTGCCTGTGGATTATTATTAAAGACTTTGCATTTGCTTCAGCTCCGTGTTGCGCCTTCCTACATGCACTGTGACACTCTCACAGCACACCAGTGGTTGTTAAACACCGTTCTAGACGACACCTGGACTAGAATATTGTATGGATGAAATTTCATGTAGATCACTGTGCCATAGAAAAAAACAATCGGCTTGTATCATCCTAGATGAAAAAAAGATGTGTCTAGACTGTCAGAACTCACATTAGTTCAAGATGATGAAGGTGAACGTGAAAGAATTCAAAGTGAGGAGGTGTGTAGGATTCTTGCCAGAAGTTGAAACAGACAGAAACGACACAAAGGTTCCTGAGTTTGTGTGTGTGTGTGTGTGTGTGTGTGTGTGTGTGTGAAGAAATACAATCATTTTTATTATGTTTTAGGTAGTAAAGTCTAGATTTTTTTTTTTATTCTAGTATTCAGTATAGATGTGCATTTTGGCCATTTTGAGTGCTTAAGAGATGGGACTTTGGGAACACTGCTTTTTGGTCAGTGTACATGTGTGTCATAGTGACATCTGTGGCCATTTCATCATGTCTTGGTGTTCCATCTATGTTCAGCACAATGAGCGCCACACTTATAATACCAAATTTCAAAGTAATAGTAAGACATTACTTTCTGTATCTTTAGAATCTCGCATTGCATTACAAAACCACTGTCTGCACCACTTCCGTGACATCAGTCATAGTCAAATTTCCTGTTCTCATCTAATCTAACGCAAATGTCCACGCTGATACCGCTCCTTCCTTTGACAAGCATCTGACTTTCACAATAATCCAGGGTCATTAACACACAGCCCTTCATCTCACTGTTTTCTTCTACACACAGTGCTCCCTGCCCAATTAGGCCTGGAAAAATAAGAAAAAGACTTCAAAGGGTGAAACAGAACACTAAGGTACAATAAACAGGCCAGATACTGGAGCTGCAGGTGTCCACACAATGTCACTTGCGGGCTCATTGAACGCTTAATTAGAGACAACAAATTACCTCCTGAATTATAAGAGCATACAGGAGCCCTTCTCTAATGCTCTTCCATCGCACCCATCTCATTTACTGTCATATGCTAGGGATTTGTATTAAGACAGTTTTGAAAAACATATTTAGGTATGTAAAAAGCTGTCTGTACTAGTAGATTAGAATATTATTCCTACCTCAAAATTTATAGCACCTGCATTTGAAACAGTGGTGTCCAGTCAAGTTACTGTGAAAGTGGTCAATGAAATCAAAATGAAGAAAAAACAACATTCCAAGAAAATCTGAAGAACGTCTTTATTTCATAGGAAAACACTGACGCAGATCAAACAAGTTAGAGGATGCTTGCTGACCAATGCACCCAATGCAAAACCTCATGATAATTTCCAAGCTAATCAAGGTCTTTACTATAACTAAAAACTTCCAGCAGTAGTGCTAAAGCTGCAAGACAATGGCCCACAGGAGTAGGATTTGACAGTGCCTATAGAAAATCATCATACCCTGTGAAAACCTTTCCATTTTGTCACATACTCCCTGGAAAATAAAATAAATTAAGTCTAACTTTTTTTAGCTGCATGTACACATTATGACCCTCATCATTAAAGTAAAAATATAATTTAAAAATTCTGGAGGATTATTAAAAATAATTAGTGAAATGCCTGGTTTGGTAAAGTGATCAGCCCCTTAAAGTATAGCAGATTAAACACCAGGCTAACTGCCCCACCTGACATCAACAGTAGTAGTCTTGATTACTTCAGAATAAAATGAGCTTTTTCTTGAAGCTTCCACTGTTAGTAGTGCATGGTATGGCAAACAATTTACCATGGTTGGAAAAGTGCTTTCAAAAGATCTCCGGGAAAAAGCTGTATAAAGACACAAGTTAGGAAAAGGCTACAAAAACATTTCAAAGGCTTTAGCTATACCTCGGAGTACTGTTCGGAGCTTCATTAAGAAGTGGAAAGCAAATGGCACCACCAGCACATTGCCTAGATCAGGCCATCCATCCAAAGAGGATGACAGAGCCAGGAGGACATTAATAAGAGGACATTGATAAGTTGCTAAAGGCAACTCTGAAGGACTTAATAGGCTTTCTGGGTATGGTCAGTCTGTGCACGTGACAACTATCTCCCAAGCTTTACACAAAGTTGTTCTGTATGGCAGGGTGCCACAAAATGAGCATTTCTTGTTTGTGCTATGCAAAAACTCATTTGGAAGAGCCTGATACCTTCTGGCAAAAGGTGCTATGGTCGGATAAGATCAAAATCAACCTTTTTGGACTGCAAACACAGCACACCACCCAAAAGACACTATACCTACTCTGAAGCATGGTGATGGCAGCATTATGCTGTGGGGGTCTTTATCTTCCGCTGGGACTGGGCAATTGGTCAGGATTGAAGGGAAATGGATGCTGCCAAGTGCATCCAAATTTCTGAGGAAAACCTATGTCCCTCTGCTGAAGATGGGCAGGTCATTCACCTTCCAACATGTCCTAAACATACTGCCAAAACAACACAAAATGGCTTAAGGATAAGAAGGTGAATGTCCTTGAGTGGCCAAGTCAAAGCCCTGACTTAAATCCAATCAAAAATCTGTGGATGGATTTAAAGAGAGTAGTCCATTGCCACTCACCACAGAATTTGACAGAATTTGACAGAACAGAACTATTATATTCCTATAATATTTATATTCCGATAACTTTATATTGGGGGTGTGCAAAGCAGCCGATATTTGTATCTGTATTTGTATTTGTATTCGAGTAAAATTCAAAATAGGTGTAAAATCCTGTTTTTTTTTTGTTGTTTTTTTTTGTGCGTTACACTTATATTGTACGTTATAGTGTAAGTATTCTTTAATTATATCCATTATAATAATTGTGTATATGCAATATTGGTTGATGTTTTTGAACATGTAATAAGGAACGCCATTGAAAAGAAAATAACATAACAGCCATTACCTCATCCATGGTTAAACCAACAACTAATAAAATATCATTGTGAACATTATGAACCCCACCACAACCCATCCTTTTTGGAGGACACTGAACAGACAGAATAAAAACAAATAATACTTAAAAGAACTGTTCTTCTTCTGAATGAACTTCTTTCCTGTGGCGTCTGTCGTTGCTAAGCAACCATGACCTGATCTCTCAATGAAGACTCGGAAGCTTCAGCAAAGCATAAATGGATTTCCAGCATTAAAAATCGCTTGCAGTAGCTCTGCTATTAAATTTATTGTAAAATGGTTATTCCTGTACAGATATGATACGCTGTTCCTCCAACTTGGCTGCTTTTCAATGTTATTAACGTACAATTTAGACGTATTTCAACTTTAAAAATGTACAAATAGCTACGTATTTTTAGCTAAAAAAAAGTAAAATATTTACGTATCTTTTATTTTATTAAGATTTTTGTATCAATGCTTTTTTCATCATTTTATTAAGAAGTGATTTAGATTTTTAGCCCCGTTAACCCACCCTGATTGGTTGGTTCTGGTCACATGACCTGTGCTGCGCTTGTGGCATTCTGAAAAGTTGAGATGTATTTATCTGGATGCGGCGCGGACGCGCCTGGAAAAAATGAGCGCGAAGCACCGTGTCCGCTTCGCTTCCATTATGAGCGCGCATACCGCGTGTCTACATGTGAAACAACGAACTTGAGCGCGCATGTGAACGGCCCCTAATGGAATAATCTCCCGATCAAACTCTGCTTCCCAAAAGCTATAAACTGCCTCCAGAACCCAGTTAAGGTACAAAAATCTATTCAACAAAAATAGTGATGCAGTGAAGTCTTTTTTCACCCAGCCGAGTCTTCTCTGTTGCTGTGTGTAGCAGCCTGTGTCAGTCACCTCTTTTAATCCCACCCCCCCGACTCCTGAATGTCCAACGTGATCTCATGATAATCCGTATGTATTTTACGTAAAATGTGGTTCTACAAAACGTACATTTACTTACGTTTTTCCAGACACTAAAACGTACAAAACTGACGTATTTACAGCATCTAAACATACAAATACATACGTATTTTTAGCATTTTAACGTACAATACTGACGTATTGACAACACCTAAAAACAAATCCTTAGGAAAACTGAAATTGCGGCATTAATTTCATTATTATTGTTTTTAGTTGTCATACCAGTGTCCTTATGTTTTCAATTGCATAATTGAATAGTTTAATCGTTTATTTAATTTGAAATCATACCATTTCATTCTGTTCTGTGTGATTTCTGGTGCCAGCTCGTTTCCAAGAATAGGTCTATATGTTAAACAAGACTACACTTTAAACCCTTAAAATAAATACAATTTCTGCAATCGTTTAACCATTCGTGTAATATTAACTCCGTTTGCCGTGGTGGGAGTCGTGGGACACAAAAGGCGTTTTCTCCGACATGCTGTGACTAACAATAGAACCATAAAATACACCGAACAGACATCATAATTATAAAATGAAACAATTTTATTTGAGCGCTGTAATCCGGACCTTCAGAATTCATACGATTGCGAGGAACAGACCCAAATTCAAGCCTTCATCCGGCGATCTTCATCTCCATCCCGAGCAGCTAGTCCAGCAGCAACAGCAATAAACCCGCTCTGAAGTGCTTTTTTCAAATTCAAATATTGCCGCATTAGGAAGCGACAGGTTTTACGGCAGAAAAATCGAACGCTCATTGGTTCTTGCCTGCATTCGTCACAGATTACGACATGCCGTGTTTCTGGTGAGATGTGTTTGAATGATGCGCGGACAAAGACTGACGGGGGTGCATTCTCGAGTGGATCAGGATAATTTTCAATTTTCAATTTTCAGCGATTAACAATTAAAATTTTGCTCTGCACCTCAAACAAACCTACTGTATTCCACCAGAGAGGACTGTGGCTGCAAACACATCATCATTTGGATCACTTTTTGGTACGCTGTTGATAGTTTTATATCCTTTTATATTTGCTATAAAATTGGTAGGTCTAGGTTTGGGGGTAGGTTAAGAGGGCTAAAAATCTAAATAGCTTATTAATAAAATGATAAGAATGCATATTTGCTATAAAATTGGTAGGTTTAGGTTTTCGGGTAGGTTAAGGGGGCTAAAAATCTAAATAGCTTATTAATAAAATGATAAGAATGCATATTTGCTATAAAATGGGTAGGTTTAGGTTTTCGGGTAGGTTAAGGGGGCTAAAAATCTAAATCGCTTATTAATAAAATGATAAGAATGCATTGATACGAAAATCTTAATAAAATAAAAGATACGTAAATATTTTAATTTTTTTTTAGCTAAAAATACGTAGCTATTTGTACGTTTTTAAAGTTGAAATACGTCTAAATTGTACGTTTTAGCATCAATAAAAGCGTACAAAAATGTACGTTTTGTGCCTCAAAACGTTACATATAAATACCTACGTATAAACAATGAGACCAGGCTGGAATGTCACTCACTCACGCGGGCATGCACTGACTGCGGTCTCATGAGGAAACGCAGCTTTTTGATATAAAGTTTTTCTTGGTCCCGAAAAAAAATATTTTTTTTAAGTATTTGTTCGAAATAAGTATTTGTAAAAAACACGTTATTTGTGCCTTTCTGAATACCGTATTCGAGTTCGGCTCCACCCCTACTTTATATATATGACATTAAACCTTCATTGGTTTGATGTTGTAAGTCCAAAATTGTAAATAAAGCTGGAAAAGTATCTATAGGCACTGTATTCCTGGATGAAATCTTTTGGTGGTCCACTGACTACTCCTCAAGAGGTTAATTAGAATTTTGTTCAACTCTTAACTCTAACTTTAACCCTTTGCCCTAAATCTGATTGACTGATTGAAGTTCTTCCAGGACAAACAAGGTTAAATAGGAAATATAGTGAATTTCCCGGGAAACTAGATCCATGAATTTGAGTGGATGAGTAGGAGAAAGAGGACATGCTAAAATGAGACAATGAAGAGTTCTGACAGTTGTATAAGTGTAGCAGAGATCACGGATGGAGCAAGGTTGCAGTTGAAAACAAGATCAAGATGGATCACTGTCTGTTGAGTCACTAGGGACTTGGAGCATCAATCTGGACGTGACATCACCCAGAGGGACAGGTGGAACACTGTTTTCCAAAAAGAGTTCCCAGTTCATCCAAGAATGTGTCTGAAGGACTAGAGGCGAGATTCAAAAAAGACAAGATACAATTTGAAGTCATGAGTGGCAGTGACAGAATGGAACTTAAGTATTGGTTCATAAGATCCAGAAGTGAGAAGCAAAATCTGACATGGTTGCCAGATGGGCAAGCTTGTACTTCTTCTATGGAACAAGGCCATGGGGACAAAGAGGAAAATGAAAGATGTAGAAAGTGTGGCAGTAGAGGTAAGATGAGAAGTGAAGTGACATATTAAGATATCTGTGTGGGTTGACAACTCCAACTATTGTAGTGATAAAACTGAAAAAAAAAAAAAAAAAAAAATTAGCATACAACCATAGACTCCTTTACTTAGTCACTCGGTCATAACTTACAGCTGAATATTGTCATGTGGTCTTAGTGGTGGCTGCTTAGTCAAGCGTCACTGTCTCCATTGCTCATACTTACTATAAAACCTTCCAACCCTAAGTATTATATTTCAATGTAATATCTATTGTCCTGGTGACGTGAATCAATGATGTATTATTTTCAGCTAGTGAATGATAAAACTGGTGAAAAGAAAAAAAAAAACATATTTACAGGTATTTAGAGACATTATTATCAGTACAACTTGAGAGTGGGCTTGTTTGAACCGCTAAGCAACCACCTAGCCACAACTTGGCCTCACCCATGTGATTATGTGGACATATACAATGAAACAGACTAAATCAGTATGGAAAAAATAGACCTTTTTAAGCATGCATAAAATCTTGTAGATGTCAGTGCACTGAGCTGTGGCTCATTCTGCATAATTGAGTCATTTTGTATGTACTGATTTTTTGTATGTTAATTTGCTCTTATACATATTTGCCTAAATATGCATGAGCTGTCAAACAATACTTAAGTGGATTCTGAAATAGCTCCTAATTAAGAATTAAAGATGAGGAAAAGTGAGGGGTGTCAATGAGCAATTCATTCATTTACGTTGTGAGCAATGCCGTCATTTACGAGTAATTAGAGCATTTTACTAGCAAAGAAAACCATGCCAGAGGAATTGCCATCAGCCTACTGAAATTGCAAAAAATTCACCCTATTCAGTGATAAACTGTTGAGACAAATAAAATCATGAACTACATTATGCACACTCAAAATAAAATCTAAACAAACCTCCCATGCAGGGGAAACGGCATAAATCTGCTACAACAAATTAGGAACAAGCTAATGACAAGCAATTTCTGCACATTTTCATTTCATGCACAGTGCCGTTTTATAGCATAATTATGCCAACATATTTTAGATTAATTTACACAATCTTTATAATTCCCTGCATTTTCAGGTGATACATCAACAAGAGGCACTATATATCTTCATTGCAGATGTGGGTTGATTAAACATGCCAGTGTCATGAAAAAAATGTGGGTACATTTCTGCAAAATGACATTGCATTGTTTGTATCATATTTCATGGCCATTTAGCTCTGACAGCCACTGAATAGTGTGTTACATTTTCTCAGAAACAGTTAAATGAGACTGTGACAACATTTTATTATGTTGGTCACTGCACATACTGTACCATTGCAGTTCGTAAATGAAATGTCTGGCAAGTGGTGCAACATGGTTAACTCTCTATCTTGTTTAAAATCAACATACGCCAACTCTAAACCTAAGCAATAGTGTTAACAAAAGCAAGATAAAATGCATTTGCTAAGGCAACTATGACATTTTAGTTTGCTTGTTACAGGTATTCAAGTTCTTTACTGTGATTTGTGTTTATCTACTAAGCACATTTACTACATCAGAAAAGCCATACATACATAGCAGGTTATGAAAAGCAAATGTCAAAATGTAGGAATTTTTAATGAAGTACACTATGGTAAAAGCGTTTTGAGGTTATTACATTGCACTTTGCAAAGAACAGTGTGAAAATAATTTACTAATTGATAATGACCCTGTAATCGGTAATACTTTATCAGTGGTGGAGGTAACGAATTACAACTACTCACGTTACTGTAACTGTAAGTACATTTTTTGGGTATTTGTACTTTCATGAGTATAATTTTAAGTCTGTAATTTTACTTATTTGTACTTGAGTACAAATTAACCTGAGTAATTTACTTAATTACTTTTAAAATCACAATTCGTTACAGAGTACTGTAATCTGAATTAATATTTCAACCACTGACTAGCATTTCGGTAGCCAATAAAAAATATCTATTCTTAACGGACCAATGAAAAGCCTGGTAGTATTTGAACCGAAAAACAAGTTCCGTTTATTTTTATGTATTTTTTTCCGGTGCGCTATTGATAAGATAATCATCACTAGAACTAGGGCTGGGCGATAAATCGATTTTATCAATTAACTCGAATGTGTAGTTTACATCGATTTGTTTTGAATGAAATTCGGCATTTACTGTGTCCGGTATAATAAGAATGGGGACTGGTGGAAAGCGATCACTGACAATGTATATTGCAAAATATATGGTGCCCATATGTTGTGGAAAAGCTGGGGTTTCTTTACATGCTAAATGTCGTAGGAGGGAAAAATATATTTAAATCGTAAATCGGATTTTTTGTGAAAAAATTGGGGATTTTATTTTTAGGCCATTTCGCCCAGCTCTAACTAGAACATGTAAACCCATCATCATTGTAATACAGACTGTATTAATTAATTCCTAATTTGTTTATTTGTTCTTATTTCATTGCTTACTGTGTACTTGTTTTAATATCTTAAATATATATATTAGTAAGGCATACTGTTTTTTTTTTTTTTGTTTTTTTTTTTTCTTATTGTAAGTGTTATGTAATGAATGGAAAATATATAGGGTGATTAACCTATAATTTAATTTGTATACAGATCTGGCCATTAAAAATGCATCTATTTTCACGCGGCAGCCTGCAATTCGGCACGCGTGATCACGGATCCCCCTGCAGGCGCTTTTTCTGATTTTTTTAAAACATTGTTGCGCTTCATATAATATCCACCAGGTGGCGCAAGGAACAACATTCTGTAGCCAAACACCTTGGCCAGCTCTAGGGGGCATTGGTCACAAATACCATTGTTAACAATAGTTCAGTGATTCCTCTTTCCTGAAATTATGGTTCAAACGAATAGCAGGTGCAGTTGTATTGTTATTTTCTTTTCTTTTTTTTTTCCCTGATGAACATTTATTAGACTGCATTGGAAATAGAAATGTTAATTCCGGTTATTTTATTTTTCGCAAACCGACAACCGACGTTGTTAAGTTATTTATTAACCGACAAGATTATGTTAAATTAAAATTAAATTTAAATTGATACGTGACTGTGACACATTAAAAACAGCTAAATTCGTTTTCAGGTATTAACTGTACACAAGCAAGAAGCAGCATAAACATCAGAACGTCATGCACATCACGCGCAGAGCTTGTGCACAGAGAAAAACCCAATAAACCTATATATAATAATAAATAAAATAGGCCCATATGCGAAATATATTTTTTTCTGAATGAATAATAAATTAACAAAACGAAAGAAAATAAAATTAACAAGTAGCAGCCAATATGCAGAATTTCAGGCATTTTCAGTGAGGCGCCCAGCAGCATGTTCTTTCCATTTTTTTTTTTTTTTTTTTTTTTTACAAATACACATCTGTTTTTTATTGTGATTGTACACAAATAAAAGAGATATGTTAAATAGCACAGTTTTGAACAATGCCTTATTCTTGAACGAGTATCCACTTTAATAAGGGGAGAAAAAAATCAAGTGATCCTGCCAGCGCCGCGGGCAGTTAAATAACTAGACAACTTTCATCTTCAGAATAAAAAGCATCATACATTTCAACGTTTTAAAGCAACATCAAATTAAGACATGCATGTCTGAGAGGTAGTTCATATTTTTCTTTTTCTAATATATACAATTCTATGATTTTTTTTCCCCGGAGGAAACAACCATCTAAGATTGATCAGTACCATGACATCATAAATGTGCTTTGTTGTTTGGATCTTGTCTGATTCAGAAATTATGGATAATTCAATAAATACCACCAGCAAAATAGTAATTAGTACTTTGAGTAATTTTTATGAAGAGTAATTTGTACTTTTACTTAAGTACTTTTTTAACACCAGTACTTTTACTTGTAATTGAGTACAATTTCAGCAATGTAACAGTACTTGTAATTGAGTATAAATTTTCAGTACTCTTTCCACCACTGCACTTTATAATAACACTCAGTTGTAAGTAACTTATAAGTGGTTAGTTAATGATAAAATAATGATTTGCAAAACATTCATAAATGTTTAATAAGTGATATGCTAACAATTTGTGTATGTTTTGTTAATGCATTTACAAGTCAATTACAAGTAATTAGTTAATGATGAACTAATCATTTACAAAACATGATTATACGTTCACAAATGATTATTACGTAATATGCTAACAATTTACAAATCTGTTGTAAGTTATCTTAAAAAATAGCATATCATGAAATAATCAAACACATCCTTAGTAAGTGGTTAATACGTTACTAGTCAATATATTATTTGTCACTTAAAAATTAAAATTAAAATATCAATCATTTAAATGTTTATCCTTCACTGAAGATCGCATCATGAATAAATCATTTACAAATCTTTCTGCATCTCCTAATCTAAAGTGTAAACTTCTCATCAGTTGTAAATGTTTGAGTCATTATTCAAAGGTCTTTCCCCCAGTGTGTATACCCACCTGACACCCACACAACCTTTACCCGGCAGGTTTGTAAAACATTTACAACTGATGAGTACTGCAATGTAAGGGCTGACTGGTGAGGGTAAAAATGTCTTTTTTGGTAAACATGAGCTGCGCCCCAAATGATGACTATACACTCTGCACTTATTCACTATGTACTTATGCACTAATGCACTATGCACCATGTAGTGTATGAATTATATAAGGTTATTTTGTATTTCATAACGCCCCAAACAAACTTTCACAGGAACCTCAATTTTTTTTTTTCCATATCAACTTCAAATTTAAAAGAACTTTTTAGATTTAAGGCTTTAAACTGATATCAAATTTAGGATAACACCTATTATGTAAAAAATGTATTTTATCTAAAATATAATAAAATGTGTACAGTGTATTTTCTTTACAGTAAATTTAAACTTCTGTAATTTGTCTATTTTTTTTTTTAATTCTGCTTCTGAAATAATCTGCTGATTGTTTTCTTTAAAAAGAGACCTACCTTAGACCCAAAGTGTTCATGAATTACAACAATTGAAGTTTGGATGGTGCACTTTCACGCCTATTTTAAAAAATGGGGGTGACAGTTTAGGGGTTAACTAGTAATTTTTTAACCATTTACTAAGGATCTGTTTGATTATTTCATGATATGCCATTTTTTAAGATAATTTATGACAGATTGGTAAATCGTTAGCATATTACTTACAATAAAATGAACATATCACTTATTAATAATTTATAAACACATAGTCATGTTTTGTAAATAATTAGTTCATCATTAACTAATTACTTGTAATTGACCTGTAAATGAATTAACAAAACATACACAGATTGTTAGCATATCACTTATTAATCATTTGTGAATGTTTTGTAAATTATTATTTCATCATTAACTAATCACTTATAAAAGACTTACAACTGAACATTATTATAAAGTGTTACCCTGTAATCATAGTGTGAAAGGAACAAACGCTGTTAGTGTTTTGCTACCTTTCTGCTAAAAATTGCAGTGAATTTGCATTTTGCAAATGTAAAATGTATTTCCAATGACAAATGGGTTGACAAATTACATTTAAGATACCCGAGTAAAGTTTGAGGCTTCAGTGATTACATACTGTATCAGCATCTTAACCAACTACAATTTTTTTTAAATCAATAGTTTATTAGCCACTAATATACCAAAATATTGTTACACATAATGTTGTTTATTGACATTTAGAGGTGACATAAAATCTGTAAAAATTTTATGTTTAGATTTATAGATTTTAAGTGCCCCGAAATCATACATAACTAACTAAATAATTCTTTAAATGCCCTCGTTTAGGGTCCACCCAGTGAATCTCAGTCATATTAATCACTGCCTTTCATTAAATGCCATTTATATCATGGCAGGTCATCTTAAGAAGTTTACAGCTAACACTACTCTATTGTCACACACACAATGTGTTTACTCTAAACACCAGAGCAGTGGGGCATAAATAGCTAATGAAAGACTCAGCAAAGCAAAGGTAATTAATGAGGTGTGTGTAGGGCTCCAACCGAAGTACACTATATATGCATGAGCTGCCAGCGAGATGCTAAGGTGAATCATTTGAACTCAGTTCAATAACTACAAATGACTGTACTATCCACTGTTGTCCTCGACTCTGGGAATGCTATGAATCATGGGAAAATCTAGAGTGTTTTTCTTAAGTGAATTTGTTGTCTTCTGTCTTCTGGATGTAGTGTTTACAGTCTATATCCCATTGTGCGGGAGCCACGGTCTAGCTCACATAACAGATTTTCACATGACAAACACTTCTCATTGTGTTGAATTTATAGGCAATACAATTTAGAAAAACCTGAAAGGTCTTTAAAAAACTAATGTAATACAGTATATCAAATTTCAACAGTTAAATCAGCTCCCCAGTTTTAGCTTGCATACACTGCACGCTGTACAGTTCACTTCTGTAATTATATTATCATAAATATGCAAAGAAAAATACTACAGTCTGGATAATATTTTATATTTTAAGTTCAAAGCCACAAGTACATTGAAATGCCAACCAACAACAGTGCATCTGATCTTAGCTCATATTTAACTCTATCAACCTCTATCAAGTCACACTGCTCTGATTTCTACAGTTAATTTAATGAAAAGCAAGCAGAAAGTTAATTCTCCCGTTGAGATTGCAGTCTCCTAAGTGATATAGGATACAATGTATACATGCAAACAACAAATATATATATATATATATATATATATATATATTTTTTTTTTTTTTTTTTTTTTTTTTTCTCACAAAATCCAACCTAACTTTTTATATACTACCTTAAATAAAATCAATTAATTTAGATGTTTTCACCCAAAGCTTTTTTTTGTTCTCTTCCTCTGGTGAGGAATCAGAGCTCACAAGCATCTTCCCACTCAGCTTGATGAAAAGTAAAGTGTTCTTTGAAACCTAGGGTTTCTCAAATTCCACCATGGATGTCCACTGCCCTGCAGTTTTTCAGTGACAACCGTGATACAATATAACATCTGGATGGACCTTTCTCACATTTCCGGGTTTCTCATAGCGGAAGTCGTCATAGTAGGGTAAAATCGGAGAGCAGTGAATAGAAGTGTACCACAAATACATTTTTTGCATTCCCATTTGTTCAAACAGGAAAAGAAAAACTTTACGATAGTGTTGGGAAAATTAAGAGAGACTGATATCAGAAGCGCTTGTCATTGGAAGGCTGTATTCTAGTAGATTGAAATTCTCAGCTGCCACATACGCCACCAAGCACCATCAGATGGTCTCAATTTAAGAGATCTTTAAAAAGCAGCATTTGTTTTGCCAACATTCACCCTCCATATTGAAGGGTGTATCAAGTGTACAATTCTTTTCACACATTCCAATTTCTTTATGAAATGCAAGGCCAAAAAAAAAAAAAAAAACAATTACAATGCTAAAATTAAGTGTTATTTTATGTATTTTAGAAAGGGGAAAGGCCTGTTAGTGTTTAATGCTCTTATATGTGACATTTTAAAGTGATTATGTGAAGCTTTTGTGGTTACCATTGTGCTGAAAAGTAAAGTTTGTTTGTGTGTGACGTGCTAACATTTAATGCTGCAGAGGACTCTAGGCTAGATGTTTTAGTCAGAATGGTATAGGTATAGGAAGCATGCAGCCTTCCAACTGAAGAGCACCCATCAGGTGTGTTCAACTTCAGTTGCGACTGGATTTCAGTGAGATTTGTCGCTTACAGTCAGGGGAGAATTTAAAAACTGTGCCATCATGTCAGATACATTTTGCTTAACATAGTAATGCTTGCACTATGTTTGCATACTTTATCAGAGATGAAGTGGATTAGATACAATATTTGTCAAACATGCAGGTGCTTCAGACTTCTTCATGCAGGAAAAGAAACACTTTTCATTCCGAACTTTGTGTACAGAGCCTGTATGCACAAGAATAAAGTTAAACATAATCCTATACCATGTTTTATTCAGTGACAACCGTGATACAATATAACATCTGGATGGACCTTTCTCACATTTCCGGGTTTCTCATAGCGGAAGTCGTCATAGTTGGGTAAAATCGGAGAGCAGTGAATAGAAGTGTACCACAAATACATTTTTTGCATTCCCATTTGTTCAAACAGGAAAAGAAAAACTTTACGATAGTGTTGGGAAAATTAAGAGAGACTGATATCAGAAGTCAGAAGAGAGAATGTCAAATTTACCATCCCTCCCATAGACGCGGCATTAGAAACACCCTTGCGAGAACATTTTTTTATAACTTGTTAAAAATGTGAAACCAAGTATAGTGTTATAAATGTACATACATTAAAAAAAAATCAAAATATGAAAAACTTTTAAGGATTTATGATCATGATAATGTCATCACAGTCTTGTGAAAAGGGTCCATCAGCCTACATAAAATGTTTTAACTGGCATGCACTGCTTCAAGTCAGATGCTAAGCAGCCTGTTCAGCACTAGACAAAGTCACACACACACCTAGACTAACTCTAAAGACCTTGATTAGCTTACTCAGGTGCCTTTGATTAGGGCCGGAGATAAATTCTGCAAGGCAGTGGCCCTTCAGGGACAGATTTCAAAAACTCCGCTGTAACCCGTCAGTCCTTTTAGGCCTGGCATTGATGCACTACTGAAAACTATTCAGGGACTGTAGGTGAACAGCCTTGTGAATAGAAAATGCAGATTCCGGCGGTCTCTGTTTTTCTGGTTGCATAAAGACCGTGGTGCACCTCGAAAACAGTCTGCAGGCTACAAAACAATGGGGTATCTCAATGTTGGCTGCACAAAGAATACAAGAGGAGCGTTTCAGCGGGAAATGGGACTTCATACAGGAGGTGTCTATGAGGATGGTATTCATACACTCCAAAGGGAGTTCAGAAGCCAACTAGTGAATGACAGCCATTGAAAAAAGGGCCCTACTGTGAAGAAAGAGCAATGAAGTCATGTGTGAGAGAAAGTGTTGGAATACATCAACAACAAACTGTGAGGGTTATGGCAGTGTGGACGGCTGAGCGACTTTGGTTAGATCTTCATGCTGATAGTATTCTCTTTTCTTATCCATTCCCAGGTGATGAAACAAAAATAAAATCAAAAAAATATAGTGTATTTCAAATGGTCATGAAAATTTCCAAATGGACAGAGGTTTGACTTGGGCCAGCCTGCTGTGCCGTAGTGTAGAAGGGACATTGTGTGAACTCACACAACAGATCGCAGCATCACAGGAAGTGAGCAGGACACGTTTCAGAGGCCTCGCTGTGTACGTTTGTTCTTTAGTGTGTTTGATGTCTCAGAGTAAAGGACAGTGTGTGTGTGTGTGTGTGTGTGTGTGTGTGTGTGTGTGTGTGTGTAAGAGAGAGAGAGTGAGAGAGAGAGAGAGAGAGAGAGAGAGAGAGAGCGAGAGAGATGGTGTGTGACAGTGATCGGAGAGCTTGAGAAGAGAAAGAGCACAAGGGAGATGCAGGGAAGAGATGGGAAACAGCACGGAAATCCAAGGTCTCTCCTTAATCATTATCATTCAGCTGTCAGTGGGAGTCCGGTCTGAGCTTGGCCCTGGACCGCCAGACCCCAGCCCCATCTGCTCCCAATAAAGCCCAACAAAAGCCTTAATTTGAATAAATGTCCCATATCTTTTAAATGCTTTAGCTCATCAGAGGCAGTGATATTGAGATGGATTTGGAGGACAATGTTAAAAAGAGTATGTATGCTGATGTAATAGCAGAATCAGCCTGTGGTGCTTTTAAATCTACAGTACACGTCTGTGGGGTCAATTTTTCAGTCCTCCAAAACTCCAAACTCACTTTCATATAAAATAACTTATATTTCTTCCCCTCCCACCCACAATTTTTATGTTTTGTCTTACTTCTGCCCACAAAATCCCATAGGTAGAGATCTACATGGACTTTTCAGTCCTATTTCAACATGATTCTTTCTCGCTCTGGTGCCATAGGCTATTTTTTTCTAATTCCCACACACACTTCTGACCTCACCTTGTACATATGTCGCAGTAGGCAAAAATAAAAGTGTTTTCCCTTGCTGTTGCACACAACTGAAAAACAAAGAACATCCAACCCTGCACCTGTAAACTATTTATTTTTGGTAGCCCGATAAATGAATAACATTCTATACCTTAAATAAATCAAATAAACGGATATAATTTACATTTCTAATTTGTGGGTTTACCTTTTGAAAAGATACCAACCCAGTGAAAGCATTTTTATTTTTATTTTTATTTATTTTTTCTTAGTGTGTAACTTTATAGCTAGGAATTTGAGATCAAATTCAAGTGCTGAAAGGCTCAAATCAACAGAAAAAAGCATCCACAGGAAATGATTCAGGTTTATTCATATTTAATGTAAGCGCCAGCTGATGGTGACATCCTGCTGGAAAGAGCCTGTGTCGATGAGACACATAGCTTCTCTGGTGTGAGATTTGACTGTAAGCGTGATTGTACATCAGTCTTACTAAAGACTGTGAAAGCACAGAAGTTAAAATTCAAACGTGCTGGCAAATTTAGTTAACATTGCATAACTAGTGCATTACTATTTTGTGCTAATGTGAGAGATAACTCATGTCATACATACAGTGGTGTGAAAAAGTGTTGGTCCCCTTCCTGATTTTTTAATTTTTTTTGCAAGGTTGTCACACTTTAATGTTTCAGATCATCAAACAAATTTAAATATTAATCAAAGATAACACAAGTAAACACAACATGCAGTTTTTGAATTAAGTTTTTTATTACGCTGATTTTACACTGGAAGCGCAAGCAGAGCAGAGGCAGCGCAGAAGCAGCGCGCGCTGTGAACTTCAACGAATATCGTTCAATCAGTTGCGCATTTCAGGTGTTCTCCGACAATTATCGGTCATGTGCTTTTATTTATGATATGGGCAGCATACAGGCTGTATAGTTTACAAGATAAACAAATTATCTTTCTCTTTTTTATGATTTAAGTAATAAATGAGAAACGCTAAATTGTAAGGTTGTCCTAATGATTCCCAGTTTGGTTTAAGATAATTAAAGCAACCATTTTTCAATAACTAAAAGAATATGTAAAATTATGGTATTTGGGGTAAAAGTCGCCCCTGCTGTTGGGGCTATATTTATTTATGTTCTGATTCTTGTATTTATCAAAATAAGCAGAAAATAGTACAAACATTGCTAACGTGATTGTTTTGAACAAGTATAAGTATGACATTATTTATAAAACCCCACAAAAAACATTATTTTGTGCTCCTGAGTCTTTTAAGCCGTGATTGTGGTACATGATACACGATTTTATGGTGAAATTGTTATTTTTTATGTTAATCAGGTCAATTTTGATGAAGAACAATGCACTGTGGCTTTAATCCAGCGTAAGCGGCGCAGCAAAAATAGACTCGGCGCCGAAACTATCGCGGCACTGATGCTTCTGCTCTGCTCCTGCTACGCGCTGCCGCGCCGCCTCTGCATGCGGTGTGAATGCTCTAATCTGTTAACATGGGCGCCGAAAAAAATAGGCGCTGCTTACGTCCTGCTTACGCGTGCAGTGTGAAACCGGCGTTATGAAGGGAAAACAAAATCCAAACCCACATGGCCCTGTGTGAAAAAGTGTTTGCCCCCTAAACTTAATAACTGGTTGGGCCACCCTTAGCAGCAACTGCAATCAAGCATTTGCAATAACTTGCAATGAGTCTGCCCACTCATCTTGGCAGAATTGTTGTAATTCAGCCATATTGGATGGTTTTCGAGCATGAATCGCCTGTTTAAGGTCATGCCACAGCATCTCAATATGATTCAGGTCAGGACTTTGACTATGCCACTCCAAAGTCTTCATTTTGTTTTTCTTCAGCCATTCAGAGGTGGATTTGCTGGTGTGTTTTGGATCATTGTCCTGCTGCAGAAACCAAGTTCTCTTCAGCTTGAGGTCACGAACAGATGGCCCGAAATTGTCCTTCAGGATTTTTTGGTAGACAGCAGAATTCATGGTTCCATTTATCACAGCAAGTCTTCAAGATCCAGAAGCAGCAAAACAGCTCCAGAACATCACACTACCACCACCATATTTTACTGTTGGTATGATGTTCTTTTTCTGAAATGCTGTGTTACTTTTACACCAGATGTAATGGGAAACATTAAAGTGTGACAAACATGCAAAAAAAAAAAAAAAAACATTACGGGGGCAAACACTTTTTCACACACTGTATGTAGAGTAAAGATGTGTCAAAAAATTGTTTGTGAGATCTTTAGAGGTCAAGTTTCTGCGCATCATAACAGTGTAAAAAATAGTTTGTTAAAAGTCAGCAGTGCGTAGATTGAAAATGCCACACATAACCATATTTTATTTAATGTTATTTAAATTGTTGGAGCCTATGTTATTAACAATTCACACCAAATGTTAGTTTAACGTAGTTAATCATTTAAAGTTAATCATTTAAAAATATCATAATGTTAGAGGTGTAGTTCAGTAATCTGGTGCTAATTGAAAAAGTTTTAACTTATTTAATTAATGTGTGTATTTTTGTGAAGAGTCATCTGAATGTTGACACTAAAAAAAGATGAATACTTTACTCATAATAGTTTTTTTTTCTAAATATATTTAATAATTAAAACACTTTTTATAGATGTAAATCCTCACACTCTGTGGCTGTACACCTCTATAGGTAGGCTCAAAAGGTGCTTTTTTGAGTGCAGTTTTAACTTGCATTTTGTGCGTGGTGAGATTTAATTTTGTATGCTGGGTGCATGTCATACTGTGTGCCATTAGTGCATAGACTTTAATGCTTTAGCTCTGAGATCTTAAGACGTTTTACAGCACGGCAGCATTGAGTATTGCGTGAGGTAAAAAGCACTCTAAAATAAAGCTTCTCGCTTTTTGCCTCAAACAAAGCAGCATTATGTGATTTTCATGTAATAGGCAGAGATACTAAGGTATAATCAGACTGCAAGATAAAGTCAGCTCTCTAGTTTAACTATATTGCCTGAATATATCCTTCGACCTGGAAATTAGATTTTTTTTTTTTTTACTAAAATTCTAGAAATAAGATATTACAGGGAAAAAAAAAAGAAAAATTGAAAGATGGAACCTAGAGGTAAGTGTTATTGTTCAGAGATTGCACTTTCATATCTTAGTAAATTTAAAGGCATTTGTTCCATGTGAGTAATACCTTCATCTCAGATGCTTCTCAAAAATCCTGAGGGAGTGATACAGAATCGTTTGTTCAAGGTAAGAATATTGTATTATTAAATTAATCTGGATAGAATAGCTCAGCTCATTCATTCTTTGAAGAATGTATTGAGAAATATAATATAGTCTATAGTCCAAATCTAGTTCTATCACAGACTTTGGCAAAAGCAAAGGCACCTCTTTTTGGGAGATCACAATAACACAACAGGCTTCAAATCCAATTGGCTTTGCTTAATTAAAACACTATGCTTTTAACAGACAAATGAAGGAAGGACAAAATTTTCATTTTGGGGTGAACTAACCCTTTAAAGGTGAACTAACCCTTTCATAATCATCTGAATGAATTATTTCATACATCTAAACTATTATGTTCTATTATGATTTTTAAGTAGAATAATAACTATGTGTCATGCTTGGTTTTGTATTTTGTTTCATGTTTATGTTTGCATGTCTTTTATTTTGGGGTTTAATCATGGTCCCTGTTTAGTCATGTGATTCCCTTGATCCTCATGTATTCCTGCCATTGGTTCCTGAGTCATGTTGTCATTGGTTCATTGTTATGTGGTTCTCAGTTCTGTTGTCTCATCGGTTGGTTTCAATGTATCATGTGACCCTCATTTGCTATAAGTAGCTCTCTTGTTGCCAATTTCTCTTGTCGTGTATTGATGTTGTAACCTGCTGTCGGATGAGTTTGTAAAGTCTGGTCAAGTCAAGTCTTTGTTTATTGTTGGGATTTTGGATTTCACATTGTTAATAAACTGCACTTGGGTTCATCAACTACTCTGCTTCAGTGGACTGATCATTACAGTATGCAGTTTGTGTTTTATGGTTCATGACTCTTTGGAATCCCTGATTCTAATTGGTCAACTGTGGCATCCAGCAGTCTGATAATTCCTAAAATTGTCAATGGCAAACCACTTGTGTGAACGCTGTGCATACAAAGCTCTTAAATCAATGTTGTGCCATGTTTTCGCTTAGATTTAGTCCATTTAGCTTCAGTCACACTACATAATTGAGTGCATGCCAGCTTACAGTTTATTCTGCATTTGTTGCTCTTAGCAATAAATAAATGACAGTTTTAAAGGGATAGTTCACCCAAAAATGAAAATTTGATATTAATCTGCTTACCCCCAGGGCATCCAAGATGTAGGTGACTTTTTTCTTCAGTAGAACACAAACAAAGATTTTAAACTCAAACTGTTGCAGTCTGTCAGTCATATAATGGAAGTCAATGGTTACCAAATCTTTAAGAGTAAAAAAAAACTTACACAGACAAAACCATATTAAACCCTGCAGCTCATGATGATACATTGAGTTCTTGAGACATAACGATCAGTCTGTGCAAGAAACTGAACAGTATTTATATCATTATTTACCTCTGATCCGACGGAACGTTCAGCTGTATGGAGCACGCTCCCATCAGCGGCCCGTCAACATGCTCTGGCAATGTAGTCAGTGAAAAGTCAACACTCCCAGATGAGTTTGCACAAGCAAATGTAATCTTTTAGTTTTTAATTGGTTGCCAGAATCATGATAAGCACAAGTAATTACCATTTTGAGAGGCCAATATGCACTATGTGATCAATGAGTGATGTATACGTGTGACAGATCGCATCACTCGTGGGCTGTTGTGAACGCACTCAGGAAAGTAGAGTGTTGCGATGGATCAGAGGTAAATAATAATATAAATACTGTTCAGTTTTTTTGCACAGAGAGATCGTTTTGTGTCTTAAGACCTCAGTGTATCATCAGGAGCCACAGGGTTTAATTTGGTTTTGTCTGTGTATGTTTTTTTGCTTACCATTGACTGCCATTATATGACTGACTACAACAGTTTGAGTTCGATATTAGACTAGTAGACATTTTACTAACTATAAGTGACTCTACAATTACATTACAATTAATTAATTTGCTAATACATGTCAATTAACTCTCATTGGTGCGTTAGCAGACTGTTAGGTTAGTGTTAGAGTTAGTAGAATAAGTTGACTTGCAAATTTACTTACAGTCAGTAAAATATGTGTTGGGGAACCATTAAAATGAAGTGTTAGCGAAAATTAAGCAGACTGTCTACTAATGCTTTAACCCTTAAATGCATCGCTGGCAGTTTATTCACCGCATCTACCATCAAATGATAGTGACATTTATAGTGTATTGCGTATAGAAATTGTGCTGCAGCAAAGCCATTCAAACCAGTTAAATTGTTGCAAATTATATTCTTTTGTTATGCCTGCAGTAATTATGAATGAAACATCACATCATTACTGTCTATTAAACAGTGGCACCTTGTGGAATAAACGTAAATTGCATGTATCGAATCATCAGGTATTTTAATATTTTTGCACAGAAAAATATACTTACACTATTACACACCTCGGCTCTCGAGTGACCCTATATACATTTTTTTTTTTTTTTTTTTTTTTTTTATGATTGAAGAATACTAATAAAGCTGATGTCTAACTTTACAAAATGAAGGAGGGAGGGGGTAGTGAATGATGTCCCACGTCTCTAAAGACCCAAGGCATACATTTAATGGTTAATGGCTGGTAGCTGACATATAGTTGCAAAGTTGCTTATAGTTAGTAGAATGTCTAAAGTGGACAATGAAAATAAAGTGTTATCCCAAATGCCTACAACTACTTTGTGAAAAATGTCTGAAAAATGGGTTTGTAACTAGAAAGCAGTTCCATGTGTGGGTCACTTTATGTGTGTCGGATACAGGGCAAGTGGTAAATAGGGTGGTCAGCCCAATGAAATGAGAATGACAAACAAACCTGTGTGTCATTCTTATTTCATTGGGCTGACCACCCATGTGTACACTTAAGGAAAAAAATTGAGTTCCTTGTAATTTTCTTCTACTTTATTGTTAACATCTTATGATCAAAGCTTCAAACAAATGGCATTTCTGAATGTGTGTTCCATATACTGGTATTCCATTCTAAAGTTAAGACCTGTGCAGCTGCTCTGAATGGATAAGTTCTAACATCGCTTTCTCTCTCATTGTCACTATTTCATGGATGTGAAGTAAAATCAAGGCTTGTAAAGCAGTCATCTGAACCATTTCTTCATGCTGCACCTGTGTGGAGTCCTTACAGGTCAATCTGTAACGCTTCAAGAGAACACTGCTTGCTGATTCAGTATGAACATGTCTTAAAACACAACGCTTTGCTCAAAGTATTAAGGTAAATCTTATGGTACTTATCAAATCTAATGAAACTTGTATTTCAACCAATTATTTAATAATTGTTATAATGCTAAACACATTCTTCCCATTTATGGTCTCAAAAGAAAGTATTGCCAATAATCAATCAAACTAAATTTTTTTGCAACTTTATGCAAATAACCAGCCATGCAATGCTACTACAAACCAACAGCTCAGAGACTCCAATGATTTAATCACTGTTATTGTAAACTCAGCTTTAACTAAATCACAAATTATCACATGTAATTACACCACATCAAATACGCAACATGCTCATCAGAATGTAAACTGTATTTTTTTTTCTGTCATTTTTTTCTTGCAGTCAATCACTCACCGTAGTCACTGTCATAGAAGACGATGAACTTCTGCCAACGCAGTTCACCAACTAATGTCAACATGACATCACTTAGACGGACAGGTGGGCGTGCTGCGAGGGTGTATCGCTCTCCATCGGGGCTTGGATTGAGTTGGCATGCTGTACGGGGTGATCCTTCAGCATTTCGCTGGACATAAAGGTGAGGTATGTGCATGGCATCTGTCAGGGACTGCAGAGCACTGGCCGAGGCACAGCCTGTAGACGTGACCAGAGCCAGGATCCCCTGCGTCATCAGTTCACATGCTGCAAAATGAAAGAAAAGAGGGAGAACTGATGAGCTTTGACTGTTTATCAAAAACCAAAGCATTGCCTGAGCAGAAGCAATGGACATCTGACACTCTGCTGCAACATGGATCTGCTGGTAATGGTGTTGAAATACAGAATGGCTGTTACAGTTTATAACAAAGTATGAAACAGACAACAAAAAGTGTGACAATTCCTGTAGTGGCTACTTTCCTTTTATTGCCTTATTCACTTTAACAAAAAACATAATATGCTATCAGTGAAGAACAGTTAACATAACAATTCCCCCCTTTTTACTTTTTCTTTTTTTAAATAAAAGACGGCAAAGCATGGGCAGAGAATATTTTTGAAGTTTTGAAGTTATTTATTTTTGATGACTCTGAGTTGTGTGAAGTGAGTAAGAGGTCTATTATGTGGGTAAGACAAAATGTGGCTCTAAAATGTAGCTTTAGAAATAATTTGGTTATGTTCTTTGCAGCTCCAGCAAACACAGATAACAATTTGTGACTGGCTAAAAGCCTTTTAAATGGAGAATCCCCATTTACTACACTATTTAGATTTTTGGTGGATGACAAAATGGGCAAAAGAAAAAAAAAGGCTTTAATTGAAGAAGAAACCAAAACCATATCTAGTGACCAGAATAACACTCACAACACCCTAGCACCCTAGTTTATGTTTTAGGCATTCACATTTAGATTTTATATGGCATTTCTCAGGTGATGTTTATTGAATTCAACAATTTGGAAAATTAGATCTGCATCAACAGTGGAAAGAATCACAACTCAAATCTTTGTTTCATTATGTCCAGTCGATGGCCACTAAAACTCCAAGAAAGAATCTAACTGTGCATTGTGATACTAGTGTGCAAAGGTTACATCATGGACATTTATTCTCTGTAGGCAACGCAAATCTGGAGTGTCACAATTAGTTAATCGAGAATTTTGGAAAATAAATTACATAATGAAGTAACAGGCAGAAGCAGAACTGGGCATCCAATGGAGATTTTGTACCAGCACAAAAGTTTGGTCAACAGGTGTCCTTTTTACAGATGTTACATGTACTTACTATTATATTAACAATTAATTATGCATAATTGCAAGTAACCCTAAGCCAAACCTTAATCTTAACCCTAACCATATAGTAAGTACAAGTAGTTTATAAATATTACTCAGTACTTCCACTGTAACAAGGAACCCAAAACAAAGTGTAACCCATATTTTCATTTAATTCCGTCAAGTTCTAAAAAAGAGAGAAATTGTACAATGATGAAGTAACTTTCATATATAAAGTATTTAATTGTATAATCACACCTGTTTCCACACAGTTATTTTGCATATAGTAATTCATTTTATCATTGATTCTGCAGCAAAGATAACTATGCCATGATCAATACTGATTGTGTAACAGAAAATATTCGTACCATCTCGATTTTGGTCATAACAACCAACCCCTAAGCAGAATTCTCTCTGTGCAGATTATGAAAAGCCCATTTTCTAATTGTGCAGTAATCGTAAAGCCACTTAATTCAACCAGTAATTATTTTTTAGATTAAAATCTAGAACAGAACATCATAAAACAGTTTTTTTTTTTTTTTTTTTTTTTCTGAGCATAAAAGGACACTACTTGAGCATGGTTTCAATGCTTAATCGCTGACACATTATAAAGGGACAGACTCATTGTATGCCTTTGTATTAATCAAGGCCAATTGAGATTTATTTTGACCTCGTCTTAATTAAAATCCTTGGTTTTGTGTAAAGTGAGCTCTGTGTATCCTCAGTGTCACAAAAAGTGACCTTTTCATAGACAAAAAAATAAAAAATAAAAAAATAAACAAAATAAAAAGTACAGCCCCAAACAGCTGACTGATTTTCATTTGTTTTGGCCTCTGAAATGAGATATGCATTTTATTCAGCTTACGGAAGCCATGCCAAGAAATGAGCTCCATGGGGACAAAAAATTATGTAGCCTCTAGCATCTTTGCCATTCTTATAGCTCCTATTTAATCAACATGTTATAATAGGGTGATACCCAATGTTATAATAGGGTGATACCCAGGTCTTTCTGTATATTATTAGAATGATGCTTAGTACAGGAAAATGACGAAGTCTCATACAATCGTACACATAGCTTGTGCACAACATTTAAAAAGATTTGAGAAGTCATTATGTTTAAAACACTAGTCTTATATTCTCGGTCCCAAAAGCAATGTGGTCCTTAAGGCTGAGACGCGGATAATGGCTCAAACTCCAATTAGAGTCTAATCAGTTGTCTAGACTGCCCTTTAATGTATTACTGCTCTAGTTCCAATACTGTTGGTGGTGGATTTTTCTTTTCTGGTGATTGGTAACCCCAAAACTTTTGCTTTATAGTGTTGCATTTTCTTAAAGGCTTAAAGGTTGATGCCTCACTGGTTGTGATTTCATAATTATATGATTAAACTCAAAAATCTGTTTTGAGGGTTAAATGAAAATAAAACATTCTGGTTCCTTGTTCTTTAAAACGCAATTTCAAATCCATTTTACTTCAGAAAACTAATTCTTAGTGAAACAGGATATTCAATGGGGAAAAAAAGGTAGAGCAGGACTTGATTTTTATCCATTTGGAATTCATTGGACCATGGAAACTGGCCAATTGATACCAGAAAGGAGGCAGTCGGTTGAACAGGAGGAGCTGAAAACTGAGAGGGATTTGTGGCTTTGGCTGAAAAGAAAGGTAGTTTTAGAGGCAAAGTTATTACATTTTGATGAAAGAATACAGAAACAAACAGTTATTTATTTATTTATTTATTTTTTTTTTGAATAACACGCACTGATGCGTTAAACACAATGAGATCAGGGAAGGTGTATTAAAAGTAAATATGGTAAATTTGGATTTTATGTTGTTCAGTGATTTTTGAAAAGCATCTAGAAGAGACAAAGTTTTATTTTTCTAAAACTTAAACCTCTCTAACAGCATGGAGGAAAAATAAAGAAAAGTGTAATACAATGCCGATCAATAGATGGATGCGTCTCAGAGAAACTCGGTTCTTAGTGGAGAGATATTGAAATGTCATTTTGAGGCACTGGCTAGAGAAGAAATCATGGCAGATAATCAACTTGCAGAGACTATTGATGTGACAAATACTAAACAACACTGCAAGCTCATTAAGTGCAAGACTGCAATGCCACTAAATTCAAACTTTAAAAATTAACTTAGTTTCAATGCAATATTTATTAATTCATTCATTCAGATTACAGCAAATGTGTTACAGTGCTTAGTAATCTGAATGTACCTTTCCCAGGTTCATTTCAGATTTTAACATCATTAAGCTCATTAGACTGATTGAAGTACATTCAGTAGCTGTTGAGATGCAACTGTTGATTGCAAGCAGTGTTGGGGATTTTAAAGCGTAGAATATAGGCCTTAAACAAAGGCTAGAACAAACACAAGAACAAGCATTTCTAGGGTCAGCTTTCCCTAGTATACACCTTAAATATAGCTGAATGTGTGCCCGCAGAGAGAGAGAGAGAGAGAGAGAGAGAGAGAGAGAGAGAGAGAGAGAGAGAGAGAGAGAGAGAGAGAGAGAAAATTAAGTGAACAAGGCAGTAAATTGCATTTAAAGTTTGCTGTCAGTGAAAATTACCAACACTCAAAAGCATATAGATTCTTGTAAAAAGAGATCTTGCATTCAAAAAAAAAAAAAAAAAAACAGCATATGCTGCATGGTTAGGAATGTTTTAAACTAGTTTGAACTAGTTTAAGCTGGTCCTTAGTTGGTCAAGAGCTAGTTTAAGCTGGTCCTTAGTTGGTCAGGAGCTAGTTTAAAGTGGTCCTGAGCTGGTTATATGCTGGCTAATCCTAAAATGGTCCTAAGCAACTAGCTTCTGCTCAGGGCCAGCTCATAACCAGTTTATAACCATCTTAAATCAGCTCATGACCAACTAAGGACCAGCTTAAACATACCTAAACAGCATATGCTTTTAAACTAATCAAAAGGCCCCATTAAAAGGCCAAATCCACAAAGTTTTCCACATTTCCTGCGAGGAATGCCACATGGGCCCCCATGCCTGGAAACATTGACAGACTCTGACAAGGATCTCCTAAGGAGGCTCCTTCTAGATACAATAATAAAATGTGGAATTAAAAAAATGGTTCTATCAGCAGAAGGTGAACTTGGTTTTCTCCAATTCTTGACAGTTTACTGACCAGTAAAATGGTCCCATATGGACCAGGCACAATGGTGCCACTGATAAAGTCACTACCATGAGACCCAAAAGTCTATGAAACAGACCTAGAAGACTGTTTTGCCTTGTCCTGAACTGATTTAGAAGCAAAGCAAAAGGACATGACTAGTAGACAAATGTGCATGGATCATGCATATGTTCAGTTTGACTGCCAGTATTTATTTATTTTTTTTTTTTTTTTTGCCTTCTGAAGGTTTTCTCCCATACTTCCAAGTACTGGAAGAAGTGGACTTTTCAGTGAGATGGAATACACATGTATTCTCCCATGACAGTTTTTTTTTTTTTTCTTTCTTTCTTTTTTCATATTAGACAATTAACCTGTTGGCTCTCCTAATGACCACATGACAGTCTTGAATGTCAGGAAGAAAGTGGATCAAAGCCACCATCAGCTCAAGCAAATTCATATGCCACATAAATGTTCACCCCTTCAGACTCTGAAGGTTGGGCATCCATTGAAAACCGCACCACAACCTTCTGACTATGTGTCAGTTGTAGTCATCTTGCAGGAAAAAACTCGGTAACACTTTCTATGAAGCCCGTATTTATAATACACTATAAGGGTATTCTTAAGGCATTATAATGAATGCATAATGCATTATAAAAAACCTTATAATATGTTATATCATCTCATGAGTATTCATAAAAACAGTTTTAATGTATTATAATTTTTACTTATTTGTGGTTATAGCTTTTAAGAGTATGATTACCTCCTCATAGTTATAACGTATTATAAGTCTCATATCTTGCCATTTTACTCATGTCACTTTACTTAAAGCATACAAAGACCACTTATAAGTAATTATAATAATATTTCCCAAAGAACCCCTAAGATCAGGCATCAGATCAGATGAATGTGTAATGACACATTTGTTTTATCAGTTTGATTATTTTGATGATACCCTTTAGACAGCTTTTGATAATTAACTCTGCAACTCCATGTCAGCTAGCAGTAATTATCATTAGTAGTATGCAAAATATATGCTAACACTAAATTTAGATGTTTCCACAAAAGATAAACTATTATATTATATTATATGTAACTTTGCAAGTACATGAACCTTCTACCTAGCCTAACCTTAACCTAAGTCTACTAATACTCTAAAGAGTGAAATGTAGTTGGAAAGTTTAAGCTTATAGTAAATAGAATAAGTGGACCATCAAAATAAAATGTAATATAATGTAAAAAATAAATGTAACATGATATAGTCCATTATAAATTAAGTAGATTTAATATGGCGTCCATTGAGTGTTATAAATAATCATAATCTTAAAAGTTATAACCTCAAATACTCAAGTATTATAATGTATTATAATTGTTATTACGATTATTAATGAGATGGTATAACATATTATAAGTTTTTTTTTTTTTTTATAATGCATTATGCATTCATTATAATGCCTTAGAAATACCCTTATAATGTATTATAAATACGGGCTTCATAGAAAGTGTTACCAAAAACTCTAATGGTATGATAGCATTTGTGCATAATGTTTGTTAAGCAGTAAGCATCAAAAGGACTGGGATAACAGGGACAAATTTATTGGCTATATCCACTGGAAAAATGGTCCCATATGAGCCAGGCATAATGGTAAAGCCACTGCCATGAGACCCAAAAGTCTATAAAACAGATCTACAGTACAGGAATGTTTTACCCTGTCCCGAACTGGTTCAGAAGCAAAGCAAAAGGAAATGACCAGTAGACAAATGTGCATAAGATCAGTTTGAACACCATAAATACAGTTTTTTTTCTGCAACGAAACACTCTACTGAAGGTTTATTTTCAAATCTCTCCCCTGAAAGTAATTGAGAATCAATGCCAAAAGACACCAGAGCCTCAGACTGAGCCAAAATCAGCTAATCATTAAAGTAACCCAAGACATATTTGCCCTGGAACCACAATGAAGCCTGTTCATGTTCTTACACTTTGTGAAGATAGAAGGTGCTAAGGCAAGACCGAAAAGAAGAACCCAGACTTGATAAGCTTTGTCACTAAAAGCAAACCCCATGATTGTGCATAACATAAACAATGACGCTGTAGTCGTCTGAGTTCCAAAAGTGTTATTAAAATAAATTCATTTGAATTAACAGTTGTCATCCAAAACATGGAATGCAACACAACTGACAAAACTGACAAATCCAGATAAGCTGAAACAGTCTGATATTTTTTTCTCTGATTAAGCCTATCCCTAAATAACACAGTAGCGAGAAACATGAATAAGAAAAATGTTGATCGAAAACGCAAAGCTGAATTGTTGTCACAGTGGAACTGACAAAGCATAATGTCCGAATGCTCGGTAGCTAGAAGCAAGAAGGCAAGTGAGATCGTGTCCATGACTGAACTCAGAGACTTAAGTAGTAGATAGAAACATAAACATTGCAAGCTTCTGGTCTTGAACACAACACCTTGCATGCAAACACTCTCACAATCACAGAAAAAATACACTGCATGTGGTACAGGGCAGAGCAAGAGAGAAAGAGAAACTGACTCACTCTCCATAGCCTTGAACTCAACATTGGATCCCCAGGACCCTACCTCATGCAGCATTTCAGCAACTGCAGAACTAGAGCAAACTGGGATGGCCAATTCTTTCTTTAAAAAACCTAGCCTTGGACAAACACAAACAAATGTACAATCTTTCGGTAATTAAAATGTTGTGAGGTATACATTTTATGAATCAGAAAAGATTTGCGCCTACTGTAAGTAAAATCTATCTTCTGTGCGCATAAACACGTTTAGGAAGAAATCTATGCAGTTAAGGCCCCAAGTTACCGTTTTCTTTGCGGTACTTGATATTTTTTGCCAACACCTTTCATTTTAAGAGGATTAATTTATTTTAAAAAATGGATCCATAAAGTAATTTATTTCGTGAAGTTTGTCTGAGTTTGGATCTTTGAAATGATGCATTGAGAATCCATATCAGTCTGTGTGCTTAAGTTCTGCAAACTCATTAAAGACATCTGTTCAGTGGACTAGCAAAATGCTCCATCAATACGGCAGCAGTCGTTTGAAAAATGAAGAACAATTTGAAGAGCTAAACGATCCAAGGAGAATGACATATGCTTGCCGTTTGGGCACGAAGAGGCAAAAAGAGAGCGTGAAGAATTTTATAGTTCAGTCACATAGCATATATACTGAGCAGAGGAATATTATGTATTGCAAAGAGTGAAAGGATGATTCTTTTTTTGCCTTCAGGTTGGAGATGGATGAGCTGTAGACCAACTCACAATTTCTTTCTTTCTTTTTTTTTTCCTTTATCATTTTTAAAGTAGTAAGCCTTTACATTGGGGAGATAGGGAAGAATTTATAAAGGCTGTTAGTTACCTAAAGGGACCTAAGAGAAAGACCAGGTGGTTCTGAAGTGGTTTAGGCTTTAGGGAGAAACTTGGTAGCTGTACCACTACTGTACCAAGACTGAAGACATCAAGACATAAAACTCAATATGTTTCAACAAGAAGAAAAGTTTCCTCTGTAGATTTGGACTTTGCTAAAGTAAACTTTTTTGGAAATACAGTGGTTGCAAAGTTGGAATTCATATATTTTATATGAATTTTATTCCATGTAGTTTTATATGTATTTTTAATGTAGTTTAACATATTAACATATTTATGTTCATATTTAAATGATTAGTTTAATTAGATTACTTTACCCTTATCAAAGATGTTCATGTCTTTCTTTCTTCAGTCGTAAAGAAATTTTCTCCATACAGTGGACATCAATAGTGCCCACGAGTTTGAACTTCCAAAATGCAGTTTAATGCAGCTTCAAAGGGCTATAAACGATCCCAGCCAAGAAATAAGGGTCTTATCTAGCAAAACGTTCTGTCATTTTCTTAAATAAATGAATATTTATACCCTTTTTAATGATCATCTTGTCTAGCTCTGCGATGCGCATGCTCTGTGTGCTTCAGTTTAAGACAGTTAGGGTATGTTGGAAATCTAATTTTCCGACCTACATCGCTGTTTTACCTTTTTTTGTAAAGGGGTTTGATCTTCTTTGGATGTTCACTTAGTAAAAACTTTGTCGTACTTCTGCAGCGATGGAGGATGATTATTGTGAAGTTGGAGGAGATAATGAGATGGGAGTTTTTGACATACCCTAACTGTCTTGAACCGGAGTATGTATGTACATTGCAGAGCTAGACAAGATGAGCATTTGTGGTTAAAAAGTGTTTACATATTATTATTTTTTTTAAGGAAATGACCGATCGGTTCACTAGATAAGACCCTTATTCCTCGGCTGGGATCGTTTAAAGTCCTTTGAAGCTGCATTTTGAAAGTTTGATCTCGCGGACACCATTGAAGTCCACTATATGGAGAAAATTCCTGAAATGTTTTCCTCAAAAAACACAATTTCTTTACGACTGAAGAAAGGAAGACATGAACATCTTGGATGGCAAGGGGGTGAGTAAATTATCTGTACATTTTTGTTCTGAAAATAAACTAATCCTTTAAGATGGAGCTAATAGTAAATATTGGTCATTGATATTAACCTTCCATCAAATGAAAGACGAACATAACCAGTCATGTCTAATCATATCTTGATGGAAGTGTTGCCTTTTCTCACATGACTTTTCCCCATTCATTCTCAATCACTCCCAACTAAACCCACCGACTTTAGGGGGTCTGTTAAAACTCAATGGGCTCAGGGGAGGCAAGAGAGATGTGTCCTCCCGTTGTAGCTTTACTTCCTGGTGTCGCTGTTGGACAATGTTTCTTTAGAAAAACGAGTGATTTATACACTTTTTAATGTTATATTTTGTAATACTGACAGGTCTCCTTGAGAAAACAACCCTGATACATACATATAGATATCTATATTGGTATATACCAAACTTAAAAGAACGGATATTGTACTTGTCCTGGAAAAAGTGTTATCAGAACATCACCTTTGCAACTATGTTTTGTTTAGTCCTCTCATGAAATCTCTCAGTACCTCATCTCTCTGGTATATTACTGAGTCAAAATCTGTAAAAGAGGCATCTACTGTGATCAGTTTTACAGGGTTAAAAGTAGTGTTGTTTTTGGCGGCCGATTTTAATTTTAGTTTTAGTCTAGTCTTTGTGTGAAGCTGTCATTTTAGTTTTTATTAGTTTTAGTCACGTTCATACACTTTTTAGTCTAGTCAAGTTTTAGTCAACTAAAAGACTGAGGCCCGGTTTCACAGACAGGGCTTAGACTAAGCCAGGATTATGCCATAGTTTAATGGGGACATTTAAGGTCATTTTTATAAACGTGCTTAGAAAAGAATATTACTGGTGTGCATCTTAAGACAAACCAAAGGCACTGATATATTTTCAGATTAGTCAGTGCAAGTTTCTGTTAGTTGAAACAGCTCAGACTTACATTTAGGACTAGGCTTAAGCCTGGTCTGTGAAACCAGGGGTGAGCATTTTAGTCTTATTTTAGTCAGAATTAACCATGACTATTTTCGTCTAGTTTTAGTCGACGAAAACTGATGACATTTTAGTCTAGTTTTAGTCGACGGAAACTGATGACATTTAGTCAATTTTTAGTCTATTTTTAGTAATGCAATTTTATTTAACCCAGTCAATATTGTATAAGTACCTATACTCCTAGTAGTATAGACGAAACCAAAGTTTTCTTTTAGCCAAACCCATTTCAAACAAGGTTATCTTATTATATTATTGTTACCTTATAAGCTCAAGAATACATCCATCCCAGACATGGAAGATGCTCTAATTTGAAATTACAACATTTATTTTACCTACCAAACATGTTAGAAGTACACACACATAAATTGAAATAAAATAATAAATCAATAAATAAAATAAAATAAATAAAATAGCATCACATGACAATGCCAGAGCAAATATATACATTCAAGTTTAACAAACGTGACTGTTTCGTATTCTGATTCAAACAACACGAACCCCTTGCGCAGGTTTCAAGTGTCATTCACTTCTTTATTAAGAATAAATCATAATACGAATAAATAAGTAGCAGTGGGAAAAATAGTTAATGGACAAGTAGCGGGGTTTCAAGAGTGCTGTCATCTATCTCACCCCTTAAATACAAGCATCACATCCTTTTCAAAGAAGGGCACATTCAAAAAAAAAACAAAAAAAAAAAAAAAAAACACTTCTTACATTCTGCAAAAAGCTACCTGCTAAGACCTGCACATTTATTATTATACTGTATTCCATATATTTCCTAAATCTCCTCAATAATTCCACATACTTAAGAGCTGACATTTATATATCTTTATAGCCCTTTATTGAGAAATCAACTCAAATTACTGAGTTTAATCAAATCTCATTGCAATTTGTGTCCAATTTTACAATGTTTTTATTCAAAATCTTGACAGAAATCTATATTGTCTGAAATTACCACCTTTCATGAATGAGATTTTACAACCACACACATCAATTTTTGTGTCATTCTCCAGGGTTTAGTCAGCAGACCAGATCCTTTTGAATGACGTGAACTTTTGCCACAAAAACAAAAGCCATCCTGATCTCAAGAGACAAGCGTGACTATGCATACATTTTTGCAAAAGCCAAAATACATGCAAACCAATGTTCTCTCTAAAAATATGCACTTTATTTTGACAGTCCAACTATTTAGACATTCTACTATTAGTCCTAACTGTAATATAACAGCCTACTTTAGATATGTTATAGTCAGTAGTTATAGTTACAGTAGTAGAAAGTCTATAGTGGGCTACATGAAATAAAGTGTAACTTATTCAGTTTTTCTAAAAATGGTTGATTGATACTTTTCCAATGCAAAATCTAAAGAGGCTCATAAATAATATAATACAGAAATTTACTTAAAAATGAGATATGCATAATCATTTGACCTGACTGACAAGTAACTTTACTAGGCTGACATACTGTATTGGTCTGTCACTATGTTTTTACATTACGTGACAACATTTTTTTTTTTTTTTTTGGCATTTTAATGCCTTCATTGGAATACATCCTTATAAATATTCCTGCTTCATTTCACAAAAACAACTCATCCATATCCACAGAGTAAGTACTGATGCTGATACACAGACACGGCAAATAAAAAGACTCTTTTTTAATTTGCTTCCTTTTTTCTTGTACTTATTTCTGTCTCTCGTATTCAAATCCCCTTCACGGAACAGTTGCCACGGAGCGCAAGCAACACTCTGATTGCGGCAAGAGTGAATGGCCGTTTGAATAGCAAGCTCTTCATGCTAATATGATGCCGAGATGAAACATCATGCTGGTTTCTGTGAGGATATGCCATCTACCCTGTTGAGTTTCTTCAGTTGGTGTGGGCAGTGAAAGATGGGGTGGCAACACCTGCAAATCCAAATCAAAGGCACACGTGGCCACAATGTGGAGAGATGATGAGTTTTACCACACAAAGACTAGAGATTATCTGGATAAAACAGGCAAAGACAGCCATGAGAAGCCGTATTGTGAACTCGGGATCACAAAGCGCTGAGATAGTTGGCCCTCAACCACCATGTCGATATAGAGGCCTAATTAAGGGTATTAATTACATCAGCGGCACAGTGTGACTACAAAAGAAAGTTCAAAATCTTCTCTTCGTGCTTCTCTTTGTAGCCAATGTGTTCGTCATTTTCAGGTCTCTATAGTGCAGTTACAAAGGAAATAATTAAGACAGTCATTGCTCTACAGTGGAAGCATTTGCAAATATAATGTGAGCTAATATGATTGGCTGGCCATTGTTGCTTTCCATTCAACTCGTCAATAGAAAAGGAGCAAAAAATGTCTTTGATCGCTGTATCACATCTCACACAGAGAGAGTTGAGTTTGTAAAATGGATTGTCAAATTAAAATCTTAATTTCAAGAATGTTTTAAGACCGACCTGAGACTAATAAAAACTTTAACTTTGGAGAGTAGAGACTGTTTTATTCAGATGTGCTCCATCTACATTATTTTTTTGAAAGCAAATTGCATCACGTATCAATGTGAAATGAAGGCAAAATACATGAATAGTAAGAAGATCATGCAGATGTTGCTTGGTAACAAGTGATTGGTCCAGTTAAGTATCTTATTAAATATTTATTATATTCATGGTTAGTTAATCTGCCAGCTGATTAACACATATCTTAAAAATGTTAGACTTTCAGACAAAAGTGATGCCTACTAGGCAAACATCACACAGAAATAATATTTCTGATCAAAGTATTTATCTTAGAAGTGTTTGTAAACTGCTCTAACATGCAGACATCATACAGAGGTAATTTATGTGCAGCTCATACTACCACACTTTGTATTATATTAAGCTGCTTATTTGTTAAATGCATTTGAAATGTAAATATATGTTGTAGTTAGAGAAGTTTGATTAATATATTTTCATAAATATTTGAATATACTGTACATAAATGACTGATTATATTTTTTGCTGATGTTTCCTAATACCTAAACTTGGGTAAAATATTACCAATGTTTTTTTTTTTAACTCTATAGCAATCCACTGCAGGATTTTCATTTAAAACAATGCACAGAAGTTTACAGTACCAGACAGAAAACAGCACTCAGGATGAGTCCATGGTATGTAACACAATAATAAATAGAAAAAAAAATATTGATCAGTTAATGCCCATTTAATGCCAATTTGATGTTCTGTACATAAAAATGTGGCAGCAATTCAAAGATGTATTTATTATTATTATTATTATTGTTATTATTATTATTATTATTATTATTATTATTATTATTATTATTATATTATTGCTTTAAAAACAACAAGATGTACATTTCTTCACTTTCAATCTTATGACGGAACAAGCCAAAAACAATTTAACACTCCTTTCTTTTCCTAACTAGAAAAAAAAAAAAAAAAAAAAAACTAGAAAAGGTTTCATCATGTAGTAAACAAGAAGAAGAAAAAAATAGTTCACATAAAAGTTCAAAAATAAGTAAATAAATAAATCACTTTGTAGACAGATAACAGCTCTAGGCAGTGTAGTGTAAATAAAACTTTATGGAGGCCAGATATATTTCAAAACCTTTTGAACTGTTTTTCTGTGTTCTATTTAAGGCAGTGTAACTATTATGAAACACCGTATGAGACTGATTTGAAACACATTGGAATTCACTAAACATCACATTTGCATATAGTAGGCTACATCATCGCAAATACCTGTG
The DNA here is from genome assembly GCF_049309525.1 of Garra rufa. Taxonomy (NCBI): domain Eukaryota; kingdom Metazoa; phylum Chordata; class Actinopteri; order Cypriniformes; family Cyprinidae; genus Garra; species Garra rufa. The sequence continues at coordinate 12,792,954 of NC_133382.1, read as the reverse complement.
TGTTATTCACTAATCACATGCAATCCAATTCAGCAAGTACAATGCTGTATTTTTTGTGTTTTCAGCATTTAAATTAAGCCATTGACTTTCTTTTCACTCAAACACACCTCCTTTCTACTGTATGTGAATTAGGCTCACAGATTGTGCTTAATTCACAAAAGAAACCTAGCAGTAAATGAACATAGTCTAGGCTAAATATAAAAGGTAAAAAGAGTGCACTTACATATGGTCATGACATCATTAATCTAATAATAGCAAGATAAAGACATAGCCCTGTTGAAAAAAAACAGCATATGGTGATTAGGTAGGTTTTGATGCTGGGATGCTGGTTTTAGCTGGTTTATGCTTGTTATTTGCTGGTAAATACTGGTCCTTTGCTGGTTAATGCTGGTTCTTTGCTGCATAAACCAGCATAAACCAGCAAAGGACCAGCTTAAACCAGCATACCAGCATCAAAACCTACCTAACCAGCAAATTATGTTTTTTTTTCAACAGGGAGAACGGATACTCCAAACTAGATTTTTTGTTTGTTTCCAACCAAAACCATAGGCCACAAAATCAACCTTCTAATTTAATGTAGTGTTTGGATCTATAAAAATTCTTTATCGAATGTTCAATCTCAGCAAATCTGCCTTTGTATTTTCCCAGCATCTTGGTACAGCACATAAACAGCATCCCTCAGGTGAAGCACGTTTGTCATTAGCATATTGCTAAGCTAACAACACGGTTCAAGTAAGCATTAAATTATGCAGAGCACACAAATATTAATACATTTTCAATTATATTTAACTTTCTGTATATCAGTATTTGGTCACACTTTATATTAGGTGGTCTTAACTATTATGTAGATAAGTACAATGTAAAAACATGCATGTACACAGTAAGTACATTATACCAAATTATTAATTTAAACGTAAGTACATAGTAGTTAAGGCCGTCTAATGTAAAGTGGGACACAGTATTTTTTTCTGATTTTATTCAATCTCAAATCAGTTAAAGTGTTTACATGAAGGCTTTTTAATCTGATTGAGCCATCAATCCAATTACTAACAAATTATTTGGATGCATGTAAACATAGCTATGTAGCTTGTTGCAATGTATTCTGGTATTGCATTTTCCACAAAGGACACATTCTACCTTACATTCTGGTCAAAACTAGATATATTAGAAGACAGCTTACTGAGCAGCTCCAGAAGTGCAGCTATGATGTCCTTTTATGTCTTAAAAGGTAGTATGGAACCGTAAGAGTTATTGTGGAACGACATGAACATAACATACTAAGGAGTGTACCTATGTAAAGTCCTGCCACTATTGCTATGCTGTGGCAGATACATGCTTTGGCTCTTTGTAGATGCAACATTAGTGAGTATAGAGGACACAAGGGCAGACTTTAAAAAGGCCACAGCCGGTCTGGCTGGTCTGATAAGAGCGAAGAGAGGTCAGGGAGTATCAGAAAACAAACTAAACATAGAGATAGTGCTCCTCTGCAGGACTGAAAGACACTTCTTCTGTTGACTATATGCTCCCTGAGAGACTCGAGAGAGATGTTAGCATACATACTCTTGGTTAATTTATTTTTATAGTTTCCTATGCTTGTGGCTAGTGTTCTGAATACGCAGAAGCAGCTAACATTGAACCTATGTGTAAGGCCTTTTCTCATGAGACGGTGTCTCATTAAACGTTGATGCCAAGGGCATAAACTTCATTAATGTTTGCTTTAAGCACACACTTGTTCCTGTCACAGCAAAACGTCCATACTGGCTTCCATATGTGGTCTCACACTTTGTTTACACACTTGATTCTAACTCTAAGTCTATGTGGCACAATGGAACAATGCATGTATTTTTTTTTTTTTTTTAAATGATTCATTTACTTTATTTTTACAAACAATTGAACACAGAATTCTCTCTGTTCATGATTACTTAATAAGGCCTACAAGGACTTTTTGCAAAAGTCTAGCATCAAACTTACAGCTGATTGGTCCATGATTAGTCAATATTCTAAGGTAATATGCAGCTTTAATGCTTCCAGGGTAGAAAATATACACTGTGCAATATGTCACTGCTACACCAAGCGCAATTGGTTCGAAGGTCTACTGTAAGTTTGTAATAAAGCTCATGGGTTTCCAGGGCTTCTGTGGGGTTGCTCTACACGTACGTAACAACCTGGTCAAATCAATATTCATGTAAGTATACAGATGTCCTCTGAGGCAGTGTGCACAAGTCAATTTGAGTTTGATATCTTTGGGAAATAAATTAAATCACAACAGACCCAAGAGGCTTTTAGTCACATGTTTTATGTATATATGCAGGTAGGAGTGAAAAGGGAATGCAAAATTCACTAAACGAGTTTAGTGAAATTGAATTTTTAATGACAATGTTCGGGATTCAGTGCCTCAAAACATTTGAGAAGAGGGGTAATAACAGTTTCATTTTAGCAAACAGACTAGACATAAATGGATTATTCTGTAAAAGTGCCCAACCGTGTTCAAAACATACTATGTATTGATGCAGTGCTGGGAGCAGTAATGCTTTTACAATTATTTTAAAAAGCTTTAAATCCTGTACTAGGTGAAAGGCTAAATACAAGTACTTGTCACTGAAAGCAACACTAATTTAGTGCAAAACAAATCCAATTCAATACAAACATACTTGCTTTCTCATAACAGTGTCCAAATAAATGACTGAAAGGACTGTTCACCCACAAATGCAAACTGTCATCATGTACTCATCCTCTTGTCAATTCAAACACGTACGGTATAGCTTTTGGAAACAATAGTATATGACAAATAAGCCCATAAATAAAGTTAAAGGGTTAGTTTACCCAAAATGTATCCAAAAAGTTTGTCATCATTTACTCAACCTCAAATTCTTTGGTTAATCACTCTCAAGACTTTGGTTAATCTTTGAGACACTAATTGAGACCTGAGAGGTCTCTGTCTCTTCATAAAATCCTAGTAAACCAAATTTATAAGATCCAAAAAGATCATATATTGTTGTAAATTTATCCACATCTTCTAAGTTTTGGTTACCTACAGTCATGGCCAAAAGTTTTGAGAATTACATAAATATTGGAAATTGGAAAAGTTGCTGCTTAAGTTTTTATAATAGCAATTTGCATATACTCCAGAATGTTATGAAGAGTGATCAGATGAATTGCATAGTCCTTCTGTGCCATGAAAATTTACTTAATCCCGAAAAAAAAAAAAAAAAAAAAAAACTTTCTACTGCATTGTTAAGAAGGCTTCAGGGCGTCCAAGAAAGTCCAGCAAGCACCAGGATCGTCTCCTAAAGAGGATTCAGCTGTGGGATCGGAGTGCCACCAGTGCAGAGCTTGCTCAGGAATGGCAGCAGGCAGGTGTGAGCGCATCTGCACGCACAGTGAGGAGAAGACTTTTGGAAGATGGCCTGGTGTCAAGAAGGGCAGCAAAGAAGCCACTTCTCTCCAAAAAAAAACAAAAAAAAAACATCAGGGACAGATTGATCTTCTGCAAAAAGTATGGCGAATGGACTGCTGAGGACTTGGGCAAAGTCATATTCTCCGATGAAGCCTCTTTCCGATTATTTGGGGCATCTGGAAAAGGGCTTGTCCGGAGAAGAAAAGGTGAGCGCTACCATCAGTCCTGTGTCATGCCAACAGTAAAGCATCCTGAGACCATTCATGTGTGGGATTGCTTCTCATCCAAGGGAGTGGGCTCACTCACAAGTTTGCCCAAAAACACAGCCATGAATAAAGAATGGTACCAAAACACCCTCCAACGGCAACTTCTTCCAACAATCCAACAACAGTTTGGTGAAGAACAATGCATTTTCCAGCACGATGGAGCACCGTGCCATAAGGCAAAAGTGATAACTAAGTGACTCGGGGACCAAAACGTTGAAATTTTGGATCCATTGCCTGGAAACTCCCCAGATCTTAATCCCATTGAGAACTTGTGGTCAATCCTCAAGAGGCGGGTGGACAAACAAAAACCCACTAATTCTGACAAACTCCAAGAAGTGATTATGAAAGAATGGGTTGCTATCAGTCAGGATTTGGCCCAGAAGTTGATTGAGAGCATGCCCAGTCGAATTGCAGAGGTCCTGAAAAAGAAGGGCCAACACTGCAAATACTGACTCTTTGCATAAATGTCATGTAATTGTCGATAAAAGCCTTTGAAACGTATGAAGTGCTTGTAATTATATTTCAGTACATCACAGAAACAACTGAAACAAAGATCTAAAAGCAGTTGAGCAGTAAACTTTGTGAAAACTAATATTTGTGTCATTCTCAAAACTTTTGGCCACGACTGTAGACTTTCCATTGAGGGGCATTTAATTTGTGTTTCCAAGATTACCCAAAGTCTTATGGGTTTGGATGAACCTTTGCTTTGAAAGCAAAGTGAATTTCTTTGCAGTCTTTTCAGGGCCTAATTTTTCTCCCTGATGTTACCTTGAACAGTGCTGCATAGAGATTCATGCATTGCGCCATGAAGCCCATTCAATCGTTGTGATTATTCTGTGTTCAGGTGCTGAGTTTAAACGTAGGCCATGTGATGCAATTGACCCCAGCGGCCACATCTTGGTAATGATTTGGTATATCATCATGAATGAAACTATAAAAAACTTGTCCTTGCCTTTCCGTTCTGCTGTCTTTTGGTCGGGGTCTCAGAGGAGAGTGATTACACCTAGGCTCAATGTGCCCATTTGCTTGGATAAACAATGCTGTCACCATTGCTACATCAAACCCATAGAAGCCATCAGAGCAGAGTAATGGGGTCATTAACAGTGGCCCAGATATTGGATCTGGTGTCGGCCAGTGGAAACAGCGAGGTTGCTCTTCTCAAAGATCAGCAGAGCATAATCGCCACATTCATTATTAAATAACACCAAAGACATCAAAATGTCACCTCTTCTGTCTATGCTTTTATCATTAGACAAATTGGATTGATTTTTTTGATCAGGTTGAACTGGAAACAACTCACCATCTTTCACATAAACGATATCAAGAGCAATTCGTTATATATAGTTTAAAACATTGGTGCTGTGATCTGCAACAGTAGACTGTCTATTGAAAATGTATTTAAATACTGCTAGAAATACATGTACACTTTGTGAATCCACACAAAAGTCAGAATCCATCAAAAGCAAGGTGCTCAAGCATTGCAGATATATCTACAGCTGACAGATAAAGATCGGCAGACTTATCATTAAAGTCAACATTGAAACAGCTTTTGTATCCCACATGTATCAGAGAACTATGGATAATTCAACAGGGAAAAATATAAGGCAGGACTTTATTCATTTCAGAGGTCAAGCAATTTATACGATCCATATTCTAAATGTATCACACCAGAACTCTAGTACAAGAGGGACTCTGAATGATAATAATAATGTCTGAAGAGGTAAGGACAGATTTCCATTCTGCTGTGCTATTGATTAGCGGGTATAATCGCACAGGCATTTAAAATTCATCTGGCTTTTTTCCACCCTTTTTTTCTTCAAAACGCTGTTTAGAGTATAAGCGCCTATATTGGCAGCTTGTGACATTTGTTAAGTCAACTTCCTGAGCGCAAGACTTAATCTCAATTACTCAACTGGTTTTCCAATCTCTCTCTCCTTTCTTTATGAAGAGGTCATGATGGGGAATTTTCCCCTACTCATGATGTAAAGACAGACATAGGAATGAACATATAAGTCTTTTTTTTCTGTATATGAATGCTGTGAAAATGTCTTAATGCAAGAACGTATTCTAAATTCTAAATTAAAACTTGCAGTATTTATACTAAATGCCATTGTGTTGTACATTTAGTCAGGTAAGTACTTTGCAAAGCACTGCACACTGGATTAAAAATAAATGAAAAATAATAATAATAAAATTAAATTATTTAATATGCTGATGATGCATTGTTAGGACTTGTCATTAATTGCCATTAGCTTGCTAATGTATGCAAACATGACCATTCATTTTGCTCATACTTTGTTATTAGTGATTGCAGATTTAAGAGGAGAAAATATACTTTAAAATTTGCACATAAATGCATTTTTGCTACAGGCATGTGCCAGGCTCGAAGGGAAGAGAGAGAGATGAAAATGAACTTAGAGATGTTTTTAATTATAAAAAGACAAACTCAAAACAGAAAGGCTTCATTCAGAACATAAATCACATCATAATAAATAAGGCAAAAGCAAACATAAGACAGAATATAACTTAACTTGAAGAAAAACAGAATGGCAGGAAGACAGGCAGGTAATAATTCAGTTGGAGAGAGAGAATGGTATGAGTCCAGTGTCTAACGAGTAGATCTGACGGTGATCTGGTGAAAGTGCTGTGTATTTATGGAGGTGCGTTGATGAGGAGCGGCAGGTAGAGGTGATCAGAAGGCGGGTGATTGGGAACGAGTGGGCGTGGTGATGGAACCTGACGGTCCGGATGTGTTGCTGACAGCATGAATGTAGGGCGACCATACATAAAACATACATGTTTTTTTCCCAGACATTTCCAGGCTGGGATTTCTACATTTTCTAAAATGTCATAGTTTTGGCTCTGTTGGCTCTTGATCTCAAAACAAACTATTTTACAAGGTGGTTAGTTGTTATACATTCATATGGTGTGAACTGCATGAAAAAGTAATTTATTTTTAAGAAAAAAGTAAAAAAGAAGACCAAACCCCACAAAAGTTTCACAAGGCTATAAGCAGATAGAAGAAAAACTAATGAATAAGATCACACAAAAGCTATACGAATTAGTCCGCCAATTCCCCAAAAAGTAAAATAGTTACAAACTGTCATGAGACTGTGTTATATCAAGCATATATCAGCATCCTAGCAACCACCCAGGACACTTCAGGAACATGCTAACAACCTCTCTGAACACCGCAGTGCTGCCTACACACAAGATGGGCAGTTTTGCACAAGCAAACATTACTTACACAACACTCATGTTCACTCGCCAGTGCTTATACACTTTATGCTGCATCGATAAGTTTGTTCTTTAAATTGTTAGTATCATATCAACCACCAAACTCAATTGGTGTTATAGTTATTAAAGAGCAAATTACTTTTGGTTTCCTGAGAATACTAAACTTCAGCTTAGAGAATAAACAGAAATCAATACAATTTTAGCCTTTAGGACAGTGGTTTGGCCATGGTTAAATGCTTCAAATAACAAAACCTTTGAAAAAAAAAAAGAATGAACGTCTATTTACAGAAACACTCTCTAGATTCTACATTAACTTTTTTCAAACATATTGGTATTTTGCTGCAACCACGGCCCTCTCTGGTGAGAACAGGCCACAGGGAACTAAATGAGGTCCTAAGACGTGTTGTTGCATCTGGATTGAATATCAAGGAATAAACTTCAGGCTGTGTTTCTATTGGCAGGGGGTACTGAAGGTCCAGGCAGCAGCCTTCCATGCGTTATTACTGTGTCCTTGGTGTGAATGCAATCTCCATTTTCTGTCTTTCATTATCATTCCAGTGATCCGCCAAAGGTCTAATGTCCGCTGAATGCTGATGACAGATTGAGCGGTGATAAGGAAAGTCGTAGCAGAAATAGATGCACCAACAGGCAGAGATGTATTGGACTTTCATAGTGGATATTTAACCCTGTAAAGGCTGGCTCATATGATATAGGACAAAACAAAACACCTCAGTTTTATTTAGAGGCCCAAACAGAGCAAAATTTGCTATTTGTTGGTTAAATCATGTCAATATATAATATTCTTCTCAGTCTATAGTACCATTTCTTTCTGATTTTAGCAATACCAGAACCTGGAAATACCTGGATCGGTCCTGTCAGACACTTCTTATCACTGGAATTCGAAAGAAAGGGAAAGATTTAGTGTTTAGAGCAGCACAGAATCTTTCTCCAGCAGCACAAGATGGTCTCTGTCACTTCAATTCATTACATGTGCCCACATCCATGGCAATTTGAGTAGGAGAGCAGAAAATGCTTGCCAGGCTTCCGTGCCATTGACAACACGGTGCTCAAAATAACGTAGAAGATACATCTCAAACACACCCCCACGCATACGGTGCCCATACAGTGCTGTAAGAGATGTCATCTCACCTTCAACAGTGTCCTCAAGATCACAGCAGGCTGGTACTTGAGCTGTAGCAATCTCTTAAATGTGCACTTCACCACAACCATCATGTAAACACTTGAACTATAAATAGCAGTTAGGGTAACTGTGTATCAGTACTTGTTCTTATTTTCTGCAAACTATAAGTAACTTTGCAAGTACATGTCAATTTATTAACCATAACCTAACAGTCTACCAATACTCTATTAATACCTGAGAGTTAGTTGACGTAGTTGCAAAGTTACTTAGTAGAAAGTCTAAGAACTATCTGAACTATCAAAATAAAGTGTAAAGAAATAAATAATTGCTATTTTATCATTATTATTATTTTTTCTTGTTTTTAGAAGCAATATCCAATATGAAACACAGAATGCAATATTTACAGAAATGACCTCATTTAGACAAGCAGCGTGTTTTAGCTGAAGCAGCAGCAGCCTTTGTGGCTATTGCATTGATGTGTTTCATACCGCCTGCATGTAAAACGGTGGTACACATGAGAGGCGGCCTATCGCACACCGTGTAAAATATCCTTTACTTGGCTGCTGGAGTCACCATTTCCCACAGAGCATAAAGAGAGTTCATGGTCCAAGAGTAATGTGGATGGCATGCACATTTTCAAGTTTACTTTTATAAAACTGCCTGTTTGTGAGCCATCATCTACATCAACATTTCCCAAAATGCCAGCAAGCCAACAAACACCCTAAAACATTTTTATTGACCACCCAACGATACAGTAAAATGGCAGATGATGACAGTTTATGCTGTAGAGTATGAAAAATCATATGGAACTTGTCACAGTTATTGTTATTTGATCCACTGGAGAAAACCGTTTATATTCATGAGCCAGAGGGTATGAAAGCTTGTGCTTTTTTAATATCTGAAGAAGCAAAGTAGCATGACGGCACAAAATCAAAGGTAGGAATCTGTTGTTGAGATCGTCTTTGAACCTCTGGAGTCCATGAAATAGCAAAAGCATCTGTGGGCTTGAATATTTAGACAGAGTTTATTGCCATGCCTTTGAGCGACGCTGAAATTACCTGCTGAAAAGCTGAGTGCTGCACCACGATGCAGCCTTTTGTTCCACTGCAGATATGGCCTGCAGAGAACTGACAACATACCCCAAAGCAAAAATAAAAGCACCTCCCAACTGGCAACTGGGGAATCCAGTTGCTAAAAGTGAGCGTGGGAGAAACACTCTCCTGCCTTCAGGTTTCAAGAAGTGCTGCTGTTTGACAACAAAAGAGTGTCTGTACTTGAACTCCCACAAGAATGTTATAACATTCTATGAGTATATAATACTCAGGTAAATAATCAAAAGAAAATGGTAAAGATGAAAGACTAAAAAAAAAAAAAAAAAAAAAAAAAAACCTGTCTTGACAAATATGGAACAAACTAATTTCAAGAAAAGCAGCAGGGATAGTTTTGCCCCACATACAGTTGAAATGCAACAATTCTGTCATCATTTACTTTTTCCAAAACCTGTTTCACTTTTTTCTTCTGTGTGACAAAGATGCTACAGTACTTGCTTCAGATAATAAAAAGAATAGTTGAAATAGGAAAATTCAATCATCATTCACTCGCACTAACAACTTTCCAAACCTGTTTGCCTTATTTCTTCTGTGTAACAGTGTCACATTTGCAGGGCTGAGAGATGATGTCTGGGTCCAAATGCAGGTAAGTATTTTTAATGAACAATAAACAAAATAAACAAACAAACAAACAAAAGGCCAACACGGCACAACACGACACGATAAACAAGAGCGAGACTGGAGCAAGAGTTCAAGGGACACGAATACAAACCAACAGAAAACAGGAAACAGGAAACAATGCAGCCAGAATGAGTAGTGGGAAGTGGGCAACTTTATAGTCTGTATAATTGTGAACAGGTGTGGGTGAGACGAGTGTAATGATCACAAGACAGGTGTACACAATCAGGGGAGTGAAGTGCGGGAGGAAGGGAAACAGCGACATCGCGTGGAGGAGGGAAAAGCTGCAGCCCAGAGTCATGACAAACAGAGTTTATTTTGTAGAATCTCCACACAGAGTTTGGACAGTCAAGACAGTGGCGCCGGCTTCTTTTGAAATATGTTTGATAATTGCGCCAGATGCACCAGATGCGCCTGAGTCTGCGTCTGCACCCGCTCAGTCCACTCCTCCACCCCAGATGCTGTGTGTTCATATGCGAGAGCATTTCAGGGGAGCCGCGCAGAGCGGTAAAATAATAATTATTATTGATTACTAATTTGAATCAGTATATTGCAAACAGTATATTGCAGTATAATGCAAATAATACCTTAAAAATGAAAATAAGCAGGTTTTTACAAACAGAAATGTATTAAACCAGTTAATAATTTATTCCGAGGGGATAAATTATTCGTATACCCACTTCTCCAGACACCACTACACCACTGGTGTCGAGTGATGTTAACATTTAAGCTAGCTGGTGAGAGAAAATGGCACTTTACAATGTCTAAAGAGGAAAGTTGACAGCAAAAGCAGGGCATACAAAGAAGACTGCAAAGACAATTATGTGATCATCCTACCTAGTTTTGTAAATGCAAAGCCGGTGAGTCTTATCTGCAACGAAGTTGTCGCTGTTTAAAAATATAATATTAGACGGCATCACGACACAAATGGACTGCTGTCATGACAGATTTATTTCAGAACAAGCCGCTTTCAAAATAATCCGGCTGCAGGCCCGGGCCAGATATTATTGCTGCCAGTTTTAGCATGTTGCCTGTTGCTGGCCACTGCCCTACACCATGTTTAAAGTTTTTGTCCCACCTAACTCGGAAACTTGAGCATCAAAATAATCTTCCAGTTCCCAAGTAGTGAATTAAACGTAGACTGTTCATGTCCAATTTCATTTTACGAAACTCGTATTTACGATAATTCTGATAGCACGTGAAAGCTGCAGTCCAAATGCATTTATGTCCATAGTCTCAGCCTCAAACATCACGTCCACAGACCGTTGGCTGAATGTCTGATGCTGACAGTACACTTAGCTGGAAACACTTCAGGAGTTCTGAAGTCATCATCGGATTGGTTCAATTATACAGGATTTATGAAATACATGTGTCGCTTTCTTTAACATTCCACTTGGAAACAAAGATGCCTTGATGCCAAACCAATTCACAGAAATAGAAAGCTGTCGTGTTTACAACTGTGACGATGCGTGCTTATCAGTATCAACTAAACACTGTATTTTCAGAAGTATTGTGAAAAGTTTACTGTTATTGTGGCGACATTTCCATGCCCATAAACATGACGCGGCACAAAACGATACGTGATTGGTTTCTTTACATGTCAGTCATATGGCCTCTTGGGCAGGCTTTGGCCATTCAAAGCGGACAAGGTTCCCAGACCTTCTGCTTTCAGTCTGAAGGTCTGGCTAAGTGAGACTACCATGTCCATAACAAGCCCAAGAGCATAAAAAGATGGTCTCAAGACCAAGTGCAATTACATGTAACAGTTTTCAGTCTATTATTTTAAATCTTACACATCTGAAATCAACTGAAGGCATTACATACACCATGAACCAACTGCCACATATTCTTTGCCTAAATTCTCTTCTTTGCCTTGACATATTTCAAATATTTTTACATCATCTGTGCCCCTCTGAGAAGTTTGCTGAGACCCCAGGTTGGGAAACACTGATCTAATCTCTTCACAACAGCGTCCTCAGTTTGCAGAAAATATCAGCACTGTTCTGATCATGAGAGATGATTTATATCCACCAAAACAGGCTGTGAATGTCTGATTGAAACTGAAATGGAATCAAAAATGTTGCTCACGGGATTTAAAAAAGCAAGGGGAGGGGTCGCTTCATTGCTTACAGTGAGAGAGACATTCACATTATTCACAATTTTAAAATGCAAACTGTTTATGTCTATATTGGCTGTTATGAAATCCATATTAATATCAAGAATAAATGAGTTCAAAAGATTACACCAAGCAGTCTTTCCAAAGAGCACTCTAAAAGCTATGTGTTTTTACCCTCTATTCCAAGTCTTAATAAGCTGTCTACTTAGACAATTAATTAATTCGGTAACACTTTATTTTAAGGGTCCAGAATAATGCATTAGTTAAGCATTAATTAACTGTTAATTTGTTCACAGTTAAGCATTAGTTGAGCACAAACACACTAGTAATTAATGATTAATTTAACATTTCAAGGTTCCCAAATGATGTATTAGTTAAGTATTAATAAACTAGTAAATCACGATTAACTTGTTCACAATTATGCATCAGATAAGCATGAACACATACATAAATAATGATTAACTGAAAATATAGTAAGGGCATATTAACCATTATTTACAAATTATTAAACGTTTAAAAACACATAAATAAGCAAAAATAAATAACAAAAATAAGCTACTAAAAAATAAATAATTAAATGTACAGTAAATATATGTTATATCCACATTAATTATGGCACTTAAGTGATATTTAAGTTTATTCACCAGAATAAGCCAATAATTGTGGCTAACCTGCCATTAATACAGTACTAATAAAGCCGATTTGACCCCCTATTCTGAAGTGAAAGCTATATCCACATTAATTATGGCACTTATTGAGTGATATTCAAGTTTATTTACCAGAATAAGCCAATAATTAAGACTAACCTGCCATTAATACTGTACTAATAAAGTCGATTTGACCCCCTATTCTGAAGTGAAAGTTATATTCACATTAATTATGGCACTTATTGAGTGATAATCAAGTTTATTTACCAGAATGAGCCAATAATAATACTGACGTATTTACAGCATCTACACGTACAAATACATATGCATGTTTAGCATTTTAACGTACAATACATACGTTTTGACATCACCTAAAAACAAATCCTTATGAATACTGAAATTGCGGCATTAATTTCATTATTATTGTTGTTATTAATTGTCATACCAATTGCCTTATGTTTTCATTTGCATTATAAAATAGTTTAATCATTTACTTTATATGAAATTATAACATTTCATACTGTTCTGTGTGATTTCTGCTGCCAGCTCGTTTCCAAGAATAGGTCTACATAATGTTAAGCAAGCCTACACTTTAAACTCAAATACATTTCTGCAATCGTTTAAGCATTCATGTAATATTAACTTCGTTTGCCTGCGACTAACAACAGAACCATAAAATACACTGAACACGCATCATAATTACAAAATGAAAAGATTTTATTTTTGCGCTAATCCAGATCTTCAGAATCCATACGACTGCGAGGAACAGACCCAAATTAAAACCTTTATACGGCGATCTTTATCTCCATCCCGAGCAGCGAGTCCAGCAGCAACAGCAATAAACCCGCGCTGAAGTGATTTTTTTCAAATTCAAATATTGCCGCATTAAGAAACAACAGGTTTTACGGCAGGAAAATCGAACACTCATTGGTTCTCGCCTGCCTTCGTCACAGATTACGACATGACGTGTTTCTGGTGAGATGAATGATGCGCGGGCGCAATCACGGAGTGGATCAAGACAATAATATGGATATTATTTTCAGCGATTATCAATTTAAAATATGGCCAGCACCTCAAACAAACCTACTGCATTCTGCCAGAGAGGACTGCGGCTGCAAATGCATCGTCATTTGGATTACTTTTTGGTACGGCTGTTGATATTTTTGCAATAAATCGATGATTGTGATTGCACTTTTAAGTCTGTCATGTTTTGTTTTCTTTATTACTGTACTGAGAGAGTTATGGTTAACGTTAGGTTTAGAGGTAGGAGTGGGATTATAAAAAATATGTTTATTGCAAATTCTTACTGAAATGGCAATTTCTCTGCATATTTTGGTCAGTTACGTTTTATATGCTTTTATATTCGCTATAAAATGGGTAGGTTAAGAAGGCTAAAAATCAAAATCGCTTATTAATAAAATTATAAAATTGCAATTGCTATAAAATCGGTTTCGTTTTGGGGGTACGTTAAGGGGGCTAGAAAAAATCTAAATCTAAACGAAACGTATAAATACCCATGTATAAACAATGAGATCAGACTGAATTATTGGCTTATTCTGGTAAATAAACTTGAATATTACTCAATAAGTGCCATAATAGTTGTGGATATAACTTTCACTTCAGAATAGGGGGTCAAATCGGCTTTATTAGTACTGTATTAATGGCAGGTTAGGTTAGCCTTAATTATTGGCTTATTCTGGTAAATAAACTTGAATATCACTCAATAATTGCCATAATTAATGTGACTATAACTTTCACTTCAGAATAGGGGGTCAAATCTGTTTTATTAGTACTATATTAATGGCAGTTTAGCCATAATTATTGGCTCATTCTGGTGAATAAACTTGAATATCACTCAATAAGTGCCATAATTAATGTGGATATAACTTTCACTTCAGAATAGGGGGTCAAATTGGCTTTATTAGTACTGTATTAATGGCAGGTTAGCCTTAATTATTGGATCATTCTGGTGAATAAACTTGAATATCACTCAATAATTGCGATAATTAATGTGGATATAACTTTAACATTAGAACTGTAGAACCTGATGCATCAAATAGTCCTTATTACACTATTTTAGCCATATATAATTGCAAACCAGCAGTAATTAAACATAATTACTAGTTTATTATTCGGTTAATTTAATAGATGGTAAATCACAGAAATATATTTACATCACTACAAAAATATTAAAATAATAATGGCTATTAAATAATAATGGCTTATTAATTTGTAAATAATGGCTAACATGTATTTACTGTACATTCAGTTGTTTATTAATTACTAGCTTATTTTTGTTATTTATTTTTGCTTATTTATGTGTTTTTAAACGTTTAATAATTCGTAAATAGTGGCTGATAAGCCCTTACTATATTTTCAGTTAATCATTATTTATGTATGTGTTCATGCTTATCTGATGCATAATTGTGAACAAGTTAATCGTGATTTACTAGTTTATTAATACTTAACTAATACATCATTTGGGAACCTTAAAATGTAAAATTAGTCATTAATTACTAGTGTGTTTGTGCTTAACTAATGCTTAACTGTGAACAAATTAACAGTTAATTAATGCTTAACTAATGCATTATTCTGGACCCTTAAAATAAAGTGTTACCATTAATTCTAGTTTAATTATACCTATTTAACTCAATATGTGTGTATGCAGTGCATTCTAATTCTTATTAGAGTATTGCTGTGTTAGTTTAGCAACATTCTAATGCCAAACTCAATTGGAACCTATTTTCGTTCTCAGGTCTATATTACATAGAGTTGTTGAGCTGGCTTCTGGAATCTACCATGTTTGCTCAAGGATACAATTGTTTTTGAGCCAATCACCTTTCATTCTGGAATGACTAGGAATACGCTTTAAGCCCCTAAATGTGAGCAATTATTATAATAATACTGATCAAGACTTTTAACCCATGGTGAACTGTGAGGCACTTGGGATGAGTGTCTGGTAAATGCACAACGTAAGATCTCATCACTGCATGTCCTGAAAGCCATTAAATGTGAGTTGAATTTGTTAATAGACATATTGTCTAGGAGCTTATTGCTTGCCTTAATGTCTTGAAGGGTCCATTTCTATACTGCTGGTTCGTTCCTCACGTGATAATCAATGAAATGGTTTGGCTTTGAAAAAGAGCTGATTGAAAAAGGAAGTCAGCTGTGCCTCATCAACCAGCGGCTTTAGACTGGAAGTATGAGAGCTAATGGAGGCTTTTCTCACTGCTGGAGGCTTTTGTCCATCAGTTGTAGATAGGTAGGTATTTTAGACTTTTAGCCAAGCTTAATGTTACTTGTCATGTGCTTTATCTCCTTTACATTAGGCTGATGCTGAATTTGGAGCATTTCTAAATACATTTATGGCTTTGTTCACAATGCAGACAAATTTAAGTACAGGTTTGGAATAACATGCAAATGACAGAATCATTTTAGGGTAAATTATTCCTACATCAGTTGCTATAGTAATGCTGAAAGCATCAGCACAAAGCCAATGTCATTTCATACAACAGCTGAAAGTATAAAAACATGTCAAAAAAATTGCCTCTGCATGTCTATCAGGACATCTCATCAGGGTTTTGAACTTACAAGGTGCGTAAGAGAACATAAGTGTCAAAGACATTTTACACATTCATACATATGGTCTGTCTGAAACCGCTGACTCATGTACTATAGTAAATGTCACACAGTTTGCTAAATGAGTTAGAACAAAATCTTCAGACACATTGTTCAGACAATATTACATAGTACATGATGTTATCTTCAAAGTTATGATAAAACGCTTATCAGATTGAGACACGTGTATTCTGGTTCATCAAATTTCATGTGTTTAGACTACAAACATCTAAACAGATTTTGGTCAAATATGCCTTTCTAAATAAAGCCAAAGAAACTAAGCTCCAAAATTCAGGTGCTATGATATTCAAAAGGCCAGAGTTATATAATCAATTGAGTGGCATTAAATAAAATGATGTGACAGTTCAAGTAATCAGACTGAATGTGGCCTTAACAGCCTGAGGCAATTTTTGCTATAAAGAATATTGGAAAGTTCAAATCAATCTATCATTACAGACCACCCACTAAATGCTCACATCGAATGAACGTTAATAAAAAAGAATGAATAAATTTGTCCCTGAAAATGTACTTAAAACTATTTCAATTATTTATTGTTGATAACCTGTGTATATTCATTTTAAATTATTTAGCTGGAACCTGTTTAGTAGAATTACTGTAATAGATTCGAACATCGTGGCTATAGCAGAAAATCCATGAGGAGATTGACAGTTGACATTAGCAAAGAGATGTTGACTCGCTGTTTCTGATAATAGATGAGGATGTTTAAGCTTTTTTTTTCACCAGTGATAAATGAAGAGGCACTGGATACATTAAGGGTTGAGGCCAAACGTAATCTTAGTTACATTTACCACAAATTAAGTATGGTAGTTCAGCCTGGTCTCATTGTTTATACGTAGGTATTTATACGAGGCACAAAACGTACATTTTTGTACGTTTTTATTGATGCTAAAACTTATCGACTGTAAAAAAAACCACGTCTCTCTGGTCAGCCTAGGGTCTGAGATATGCCAAAAAAAAAACAATCGGTGCTACCAACCTTTCCACAGAAAAACAAACAGTGTTCCAACCAATCAGCGTCAGGGGGTTGGTGTTGTGGACTTTCCTACTGGTGCAGGGATGTGAGGGAGGCGGACCGAAAGTCCACAACACCAAACCCCTGACGGTGATTGGTTGGATTTTTTTGGCCTAGGCTGACCAGTCGATTTATGGGGCAGGCAGCGAGCGGATCGTGAAGCAAGGTCAGCTGAATTTGACACTTTATGTTTCAGGCTTGAAATCGCTGATACAACCTTTAACCATCTCGGTACAGTACAGTAATAAAGAAAAAACATGACAGACATAAAAGTGCAATCACAATCATTTATTTAATGCAAAACTGTGAACAGCCGTACCAAAAAGTGATCCAAATGACGATGCGTTTGCAGCCGCAGTCCTCCCTGACGGAATACAGTAGGTTTGTTTGAGCTGAAGAGCAAAATTTAAATTGTTAATCGCTGAAAATTGTTATCCTGATCCACTCGAGAATCCACCCGCGTCAGTATAAGTTCTTTGCCCGCGCATCATTCAAACACATCTCACCAGAAACACGGCATGTCGTAATCTGTGACGAATGCAGGCGAGAGCCAATGAGCATTCAATTTTTCTGCCATAAAACCTGTCGTTTCCTAATGCGGCAATATTTGAATTTGAAAAAAGCACTTCAGAGTGGGTTCATTGCTGTTGCTGCTGGACTCTGTCCTCGGGATGGAGATGAAGATCGCCAGATGAAGGCTTGAATTTGGGTTTGTTCCTCGCAATCGTATGGATTCTGAAGATCCGGATTACAGCGCTCAAATAAAATTGTTTCATTTTATTATTATCATGTCTGTTCGGTGTATTTTATGGTTCTATTGTTATTCACAGCATGTCAGAGAAAACGCCTTTTGTGTCCCACAACTTCCACCACGGCAAACGAAGTTAATATTACACGAATGGTTAAACGATTGCAGAAATTTTATTCATTTTAAGTTATTAT
Organism: Garra rufa; assembly: GCF_049309525.1. Classification (NCBI taxonomy): domain Eukaryota; kingdom Metazoa; phylum Chordata; class Actinopteri; order Cypriniformes; family Cyprinidae; genus Garra; species Garra rufa. The sequence goes on along the minus strand of NC_133382.1, from coordinate 12,774,830 downwards.
TAAATAAACGATTAATAAACGAACTATTCAATAATGCAATTGAAAACATAAGGACATTGGTATGACAACTAAAAACAACAATAATGAAATTAATGCCGCGATTTCAGTTTTCATAAGGATTTGTTTTTAGGTGTTGTCAAGACGTCAGTATTGTATGTTAAAATGCTAAAAATACTTATGTATTTGTACGTTTAGATGCTGCAAATATGTCAGTTTTGTACGTTTTAGTGTCTGGAAAAATGTAAGTAAATGTACGTTTTGTAGAACCACATTTTACGTAAAATACATACGAATTATCATGAGATCACGTTGGGTAGTTTCAAGTGCCATTTCAAATTAGTAATACCAGGGATACATATGAAAGGAAGTGGGGAGGATCGAATGGAAGAAATTCAATACTTATTATGGTGTATCTGAGAAAATAAGTCCTGTCAGTTTTTTATAAGGCCTTTTTCTGCCATGCATGCATATTTGCTGAAATAGATGGAAAAATAGTGTCAATTGGGATATATATATATATATATATATATATATATATCATCTTATTTTAATAGTGAAGATAACTGCCCAGTTAACACATTTGCCTTGAAGCGACTTATGCTGCCTTTAAGCAGTCCTGGGAACAAAACTGAGAACAAGCATTTTTTTTTAAGTTAGAACAATGGTGATTTTGGTTTGAACATTTTAGCCTCTTTTTGAGTTTTAGAAAGAAGAGTTGTTGTTTTTTTAACAACAAAATGAAGAACACCTCTAAATTATGTAGTAAGTGTAACTGAATTTTTTATAAATATGGATCTTTTTCACATTTCCAGGGTTCTCAGAAGCAGAAATCATCAGAGTTGAGTAAACTTCTATAACAGACAACCCAGTCTCATAAAAATACGTACCTCTGGGTACATTTTAGCAGTTTTTACGTACCTTACTGCACATTTTGTGGCAGTCTCAAAAAGAAATGTCCACTGAGTGGCGTGTGGCATGTTTTTATTGCGTTCATAACGTATTGCTGTGTTTTTATTACGTTGCTTCGGGTACATATCGTGGCGGTTCAGAGTTCAAATATCCGTGTTGCTAAAAGTTAATACTCTATCGTGTTGGAAATATGCCCTACACCAAACCCAACCCTAAACCTACCCGATAGTGTTGACAAATCTTTCTTGTGTGTAGATTTGAACTCTTTTGTCGAATCGCAGTTACACAGGATTCGAACCAGAGCTCTTCACCTCTCAAGTACATCTCCATACTGCGTGAGCTACTAAACAAACCTACCATCTCTGAAAACCCATAGATATGAAACTGGATATGTCATGCTAACATTCAAAAGCATCAGTGTTCATATCTCCCAGCATATTAAAATTGTTTTTAAGTCTTAATATAATATTCTTTAAGTAATTGTGCGAAAATTATGCTTTATCAAACTCTGTAAATCACACTTTGTGTGAAAAGGGGATAAGTGAATTTCAGCCCTCAGGCGCGGACAGGACGACAGCGCGTAAGTGAGTACTTAAATGCTGTAGAGTTTAAATAGGCGGTTGTTACATTTGTTGCTGCTAGAGAATCACGTCCTTGTTTTCTAAACTATTTGATTAATTCGTTTCTATTTGATTCAGTTGTTGCTAGACTTCAATTATTTGTTTCTGTTTAATTGTTTTCCTGGTGATTTCATTGTAAATTGTAGTTTTGATTGCTCTCATTCGGCCAAGGGAAGCTTTTGTTTGTGAGATCGCTCCCATCCTTGAGCGCGCTTAAAGTGCAAAGGGTGTTAGTTTTTCGTTTCGGTCTGACCCATTTGCGCACCATCCATTTGGGATTGAGTCAGCCCAGGGGGCGTCCCCAGCTGCTATCACCTAAGTATTGATTGGTGGTGTATTTAACTGTGTTGCATCAGCTGACGCTGAAGCGTTCAGCCTCCTCGCGTGAAGACCGACAAGAGTAAAGACTTGCGACTTTTCCTGCGCGACTTAGCCGAGCAACGACACCGACAACGCACTTAAGTACTCCTTTCCTTTTTCTCACTCTTCTTTCTGTCCTTCTCTATCATGTGTTTCCAACTCATTCCGGTGCTCTCTACACACCGTACTAACATCACACGCACACGTCGACGCAATCTCTCTAACCTGCGTCCAATACACACCTCTTCCACTGAACCTTTCTCTTTCACGGTTGGACTTTGGAACTGTCAATCAGCCGTCAACAAAGCTGACTTCATTTCGGCATTTTCTTTGCAATCTGGCCTGAGCATCCTAGGTTTGACTGAGACCTGGATACGTCCAGAAGACTCTGTAACCCCAGCCGCTCTATCTAATAAATTCTCCTTCTCTCACACCCCTCGTCAGACTGGAAGGGGTGGGGGTACGGGACTTCTGATTTCCAACAACTGGAAATACTCAACCCATTCTCCTCTATGCAATTATAACTCATTTGAATCTCATACAATCACTATAACATCTCCTATCAAACTCCATGTTGTGGTCATTTACCGCCCTCCTAGTCAACTTGGCATCTTCCTAGAAGAGCTAGATGGGCTGCTATCCTCTTTTCCAGAAGATGGCAGCCCACTTCTAGTCTTTGGAGATTTTAACATTCATCTGGACAAACCATATGCTGCAGACTTCCATTCACTCCTTGCTTCATTTGACCTAAAACGTACTACCACTGCATACACTCATAAATCCGGCAACCAACTTGATCTCATTTACACACGAAATTGTACTTCAGACGACATTGTGGTCAAACCCCTACACATCTCTGACCACTTCTTCATTACACTAAACCTACATCTTGCTACTTGTGCACCCCCATCCCCCCTACCTGTTACTTTTAGAAGAAACCTACGCTCTCTCTCAACCTCCCATCTTTCTTCCTCAATATCCTCCTCTCTTCCCTCTCCTACCCACTTCACATCCCTGGATACTAATGCAGCAACCGACACGTTATGTTCCACTCTTACTTCTTGCCTAGATGATATATGCCCTCTCTCCTCCAGGCCAGTACGGGCTGCTCCTTCCAACCCTTGGCTATCCGATGTTCTTCATGAGCATCGGTCCAAACTTAGGGCAGCTGAGAGAAAATGGCACAAATCTAAGGATCCATCTGACTTGAGTATGTATCAGTCTCTGCTTTCATCCTTATCTACCCAAGTCCATACTGCCAAATCTTCATACTTCCACAACAAGATCAACAATGCTCCGGACACACGCAACCTTTTCAAAACTTTTAATTCACTGCTCTGTCCCCCTCCACCACCTCCCACCACTTCTATAACAGCTGATGATTTTGCCACATTTTTTACAGACAAAACTACATCTATCAGTAATAAGTTCTCAGCTCCACATATACAGGAACCAAAACTGACCACACCCACGGCTGAAACTCCCCTCTTCTCCTTCCATCCCCATTCTGAGGCAGAAGTAACCAAACTTCTCCTCTCCAGCCATCCGACGACATGTCCTTTAGACCCCATCCCCTCACACCTTATCCAAGCAATCTCCCCTACAATCCTACCAGCACTCACACACATCATCAACACATCTCTTCTCACAGGCACTTTCCCCACTACATTTAAGCAGGCCCGGGTAACCCCACTGCTCAAAAAACCTACACTTAACACTTCACTCATAGACAACTATAGACCTGTCTCTCTCCTTCTGTTCATAGCAAAAACATTGGAACGAGCTGTTTTCAACCAGCTATCTTTATTTCTCGCACAGAACAACCTATTGGATGCTAACCAGTCAGGGTTCAGGAGTGGCCATTCAACTGAGACGGCACTACTGTCTGTCACTGAAGCCTTGCGGATTGCAAAAGCTGATTCCAAATCATCAGTACTCATCTTGCTGGACCTATCTGCAGCATTTGACACGGTAAATCACCAGATTCTTCTGTCTACCCTCTCATCGTTGGGCATCACAGGGACTTCACTTCGCTGGTTCAAATCCTATCTCTCTGGCAGGTCTTTCAGAGTGGCCTGGGGAGGGGAGGTTTCCAAAACTCATCAACTGGTCACTGGGGTTCCTCAGGGATCAGTTCTTGGACCCCTCCTCTTCTCCATATATACCACATCTCTGGGCCCCATCATACAGGCACATGGCTTTTCCTACCATTGCTATGCTGATGACACACAGCTCTATCTTTCTTTCAAACCAGATGATCCATCAGTAGCTGCAAGGATCTCTGGCTGCCTGGCGGATATCTCTGCATGGATGAAGGAACACCATCTTCAGCTCAATCTAGCTAAAACTGAGCTCCTTGTCTTTCCTGCCACTCCAACTTTACAACATGACTTCTCCATCCAGTTAGGTTCATCAACAATTACCCCATCGACTTCAGCCAGAAATCTTGGTGTAATCTTTGATGACCAATTGACTTTTAAAGACCACATAGCTAAAACTGCTCGATCCTGCAGGTTTGCATTGCACAACATCAGAAAGATCAGGCCCTTCCTAACAGAGCATGCTGCACAACTCCTCGTACAGGCCCTGGTCATTTCCAGGCTGGACTACTGCAATGCTCTTTTAGCTGGTCTTCCAGCATGTACAATCAGGCCTCTACAAATGATTCAGAATGCAGCAGCACGGCTCGTCTTCAATGAGCCCAAGAAGGCCCATGTCACACCTCTCTTCATATCCCTGCACTGGCTACCGGTTACGGCTCGCATCAAATTCAAGACACTGATGCTGGCCTATAGGACAGCCACCGGCTCATCACCTGCCTACCTCCATTCACTACTACGCATCTACACTCCCTCCAGAAGTCTGAGATCCTCTAGTGAAAGACGCCTTATTGTACCACCACAGAGAGGCACGAAATCACTTTCCAAAACATTCTCCTTCAACGTCCCTGCCTGGTGGAATGATCTTCCCACCCCCATCCGGAACGCAGACTCCATTACTGTCTTCAAGCGACTGCTGAAAACCCATCTTTTTCGACACTATCTGACTCAATAAAAAAAAAAAAAAAAAAAAAAAAAGAAATTTCTTTTCCTCTCTTTCCTGATCTTCCCTTTCTAGCCCGTACTCATCTAACAACGCCAGTCATATGGTATTTTTGAGCACTTCCTATGTTGATCTGCCTCCTTAGGATGAATCACTTGTTGTATTCCCAATTGTAAGTCGCTTTGGATAAAAGCGTCTGCTAAATGAATAAATGTAAATGTAATGTAAATGTAAAAGGAATAAAAGGTGTTTTATTGCCTCTAATGTTCATTTCTTTTGGAAACTGCAGTAATACTGTATGTACTTATTGGTACGTACTTCGCATCTCGCGAAAAAGTGCCCCAGGTACATTTTTGTCACAAGAGAAATAGCTTTTTTTAGATAATTTGATGCCAAGGTAATAAAACAGTATAGTCTTATAAATTTACAATATTATTAAGAAAAATAAAAAAGAAACTATGTGAAAAAGATCCGTAAACATTCTCGCACTGCCATTTTGTTGCAGAAGCCTGGCTAGCTTATTCACTGTTTTTTAACTACAATATAGAAAATGTGCATTAAATATAATCAGCATTCATAATGAAAAGTTAATTATGAACAATTACAACTTGCTTCTGCTGTGATCTCTTAATCGAAATGCCCCAAGCTCAGACATTTTGACTTCGGGTGAGTTTCCCACTGGTAATTACATCATTGCAGTGGCGTTCATGTGCACTCGCCTTGTAAATACAATTATTCCAACATAACTTGAACGGGGCATTTGTTAAAACTATGTTCAGTAATGTTACTCAACACTCTGCATATTGCTCACCTGTTGTGGTATATAGAAAATATAGAAACGATACAATGAATCACACACAGGCTTTCATACATTCAGAGAGAATTGTAGTTATAAATATGACACCGGGGTGAGTAAATAGGTCTACATTTCCCCAGTCCTTCACATTTTTCTAGTTTCCTCACACTCTCAGATAAAGGGTGAGATGGCCGGTGCCACAAGACAGCATCAACTAATTAGCTACTATTTGAGCGTTGACATTTTCCCCCGCTGCTGGGATAAAGTGAATGAGTCAGATATCTGCGCAGCTTGGGGGCACGCAGATTGAAAAAGGAAATGGAGTTTACCTAACGGGGAAAGACTTCAGAAGCAGCCATTTTAATATTAGCAGTGGAGCTGTCTTCTGCTTGTCGGGGATATGATATTTATGCCCGTGCAGGAGGATGACATTAGCACCTCAGTACCTGACTAGAAGTGAGTGTTGCAACAGTAGGACCAGGGAGGATGTAGCACACTTAATCATTTTAATTGGATCACCAAGCAGTATAAAAGGATTAAATTAACACATGCTACTGCTGTTGAGGCCATTTCAACACCAGGCATCAGTGTCGGGGTCTGTCTCGAATTCATGCATGGATAGTCGTTAGGACTGCAGGTGAAAAAATAAAAACCATGCTTTAAACCAAAGGATTTGAACAAACTATAAGTATTACACTTCAGCATGTTTGCACCATTGCTTTACACATGAATTATAATTCAAATCCTGCAGCTTGTTGGGGAGAAGTGTGTTATTACAGACTTATTACAGACTTAGATGTATGAATTTAAACTAAAAAAAGAAAAAGAAAAAGAAAATCAACAGAGTAAAAAAAAATCCCTTGTGAAAATAAAGTACACTTTTGCAAAAAAAGACTTAATTATGAAAATAATAAACTTTTAAAGACTATACTTAAGTGCAAACTGACTGTAATGTTTTTAGACTGTGCTTTTTCATCTTTGGGGAGTTTCTGTGATTGCTTGCTCTGTTCCTTAATTACTCCAATGTGCAGTCTATTGTGTAAACCTGAAGCTGAGTTTCAGACGCTCCTTTAAAAGAGGCAGCTAATTGAGCCAACAGGGGACTTTGGTTTGGGGATTTTGTTGTGTTTGAATTTGTTTTATTTTGTTTGTGCACCTTCAACACTGCATCAGTACATGATATATTCAATTATGCACACTACATGCTCATATTGACATTAACAGAAACATTGTTATTTCCTTTATTTTTTATGTTCTTTATTAAAGCGCTACTTTAATCTTCTGTTAATAAAGTGTTAACTTTTGGGTCTAAAATTTGGAATGCATGTGTCACTCATATGTGTTGCTTCACTTGAGCCATGGGATGTTATTTACAATTAACTGATTAAATGTGGTTACACTTTATTTTAAGGTATCCATATATGTATATTAGTTTAAATTCATATTATATGCAGTGAGCTCACACATTGCCTTAGTAAATACTTTGTTAGTGCTAATTAATGTTAATAAACAGTCTATAAATGTTAGTAACACATCAGTTATTGTTGGAATAGTATACACTAAATACAATAAAGTTCACAAATTCCCTCATATATAATAATCATCAGTTGATTTTCAGATGGTTTCCACTTTAGATTTAAGTTTACCAAAAGCCCAAATCAGTGCCCAAATGGCAAGTTTGTATTATTCATCCATTTAATGTATTAGCTGCTACATAAACTTATGTGTATCCACTTTTTTCCTGAGTAACTGATAAGCACCGCAATGATGGATCTAACTTCCATTTGGGTGCTCTCATGCTTTGCTCTCAGAAATCCATGTTGAAACGGGGTAAAAAAAAAAACTGTTAAACTGAAGTTTTTTTTTTTAATATAACTAAATATAAAAATATGTGCAGGGTTAAGTTGTGCTGTTGTTGGCCACCACAGTAACAGCAATTAGCCTAAGGAATTCCTGTGAGGGCCTGTTTTGCATACCAGCAAATCTGTTGGTGTACGGCACTGTATGCCTTGCAAAAACAATGACAAAAGAAAATGAGCATGGCTCGCGGCGCTTAAATTAAAATACTGCATTCAAATATGTGTGCACTTATCATTTTGCGTATAAAATCTCACAAACTTCACCCCAATCGAGAGCTGGATATATTTACCCTCATTTGCTTTCACTGCAGCTAATCTCGCATCTCTCTATGTCATCTACCTATTTGTTAAACTATGACCAGAAAGTTATTGCAAAAAGTCGGTCATTGCAACAATGACGGTCATTGCAGAAAAGAAATTCTGCATGTCTAATGTTATGGGGGAGGGAGTTCCAGAGTTTAGAAGCAAGGGAGGAAAAAGCCTGGTCCCCCATAGAGCGAAGGCAAGTAGAGGGAACAGTCATTAACAGTTGGCATTAACAAAGATAATGTAAGGTTGAACAGATGCACTGTTTATTGTAAGTACATGTTAACTAATGGATTAACCAACATTAACTAATTAAGCTGTTAATGTGAAGAGATGCATTAGTATATGTGTAAGTTAACGTTAACAAAGATTAAGTACTGCTGAACAGATATGTTGTTCATTGTTAGTTCATGTTAACTAATGCATTAACTAAAGTTAACTAATACAACCTTATTGTAAAGTGTTACCCACAGTTCGGTATTATATAGACACAATATAGCATATTGTGCCACAGAGCACCCATCCAAATGATTTAGGAAATCAATACTAAAATGTACTTAAAAACATGTAAATATAGATGTGTTGATCATTATATTTGCAAATATAAGGTTTTGTAAATATGTCCTGTCAAAAGCATTATGTTAAGTGATTAGAGGAAATTACCACAAATGGAAACATTTACTTTAAAAAAAAAAAAAAAAAAAGCCTTTTAGTTTTTAATTTGTATCATCAGGTTGCATTCTTTACCACTACTGATATAATCATGAAAGACAATCCATACACAAAGAAAATGACGAGACTTTGTTTTTTGAACACTATGCAGTGCTGAAATAATGTGAATTCTAACATTAATGGATAGGCACCTACCTCTGAGAGCATTCGAGTATAATCTGTACAACAACTCTGTCCAAATCAATCTTTCTGACACCCAAACAGGCAAAACAAATGGCACCTTTCTCCCAAGCTCTGCCAGACTTGAATTAGCCCATTACGTGCTTAATATTCGTTAACCACCTTGTCATATTAGCATCCACGTACACTTGTAGATTGGTGCGCTAATGGTTTTGGGAAAAGTGCCCTTGAATGTCCATGTGATTTCCATCCCTAAACCTCCCAGCTCATGATAATAGGCAGCCCAAAAATTATTCAGAAAGAGAGGATTGGTTATGGGTGCAAAGCAGGGCTAAGTGAATGTGACAATATCACCGTTAATCTCATGATTGTGATTATGGGAGCTGGTGAGGTGGGCAGCAGTGATGTCAACATCGGGGGCACGGTGTACACAGTCTGAATGGCAGTTTAAGGAGCTATAAAGGCAAATGCAGGGTGCACACTCTGGCACTCAACAATAGAATTTGGATTTGCATTCACTCTGTGATTTATATTTATCAAGAGTGCTATTCATGACTGGAAGCGCTTTAGTAAAACAATGGAGCTTCAGCTGACTGCAGTACACTAGGTGCTGGTACAAATCAGTTTGATGCAAGACAGTGTAATGATTCACTGAAACAAGTGTGAAAAGCTAATCTTTTAATAGGCAAATTTAAATGACAATGCCAGCAACTACAGTTTTATAAATTCTGAAATGTGCAAATCTTCCTGCTGTAATTGTGGAAATGGCCTGACAATTTGCTCAGGTGTTCTTATTCTCACAGAGCAAATCAGCATGAAGTCTGATTCACTTTCCAGTTAATTCCAGCCATGAACTTCCTACTTAAAAAGGAAAAATGTGATCTGTTAAATGTAAATTCCCATACTCGATATGGTAAAAAACTGCTGAACATCTGTAATTTTACAGTAAAATACTGTTACGTTTACAATTAAAGCACATGTAATTTTAGCTGTAATGTTTTTGGTACTATATTTTGCTGATTTCTGTTGACATGACTAAAAGTGACCAATGGCAATGTAATGTGGGCTTGTACAGCAATGCAACAAAGCTGGGGAAATGTTACATTTATGCAAATAAGCAGTAATTGGGCTACTACCAGTGAAGGTGAAAATACTGCGATACACATGCTCAAGAGGGAAGTAATTGTAGCGATTTCACTGTTCCATATGATGCAGCGATATGATAAAAAATGTATACCAGAAATTCATGCATTGATAATTTTGTTCATATGATTGTCACGACCACACACAAAGGGAGAAGGTGAGTATCTTTCAAGGTATTTATTAACAAACGTGCACAGTTCAACACACGTGCAAACGGGTGAATAATGTCTCTGTGGTCAAATCTTCAAACATAACACAACAGGTGAGTTCAAGTTCATAAGGATCATAGCGTTAGCAACAGTCACTTCCCTCTGACACGATTAACGTGTTTCACAGGAGAACATCAGAGCAATCCACGGGGAGCACAGGAGAACATCAGAAGAATCCACGAGGAGCACAGGAGAGACAACAGGAGGGGGAGAAGATCCACAGAGAAGCATCCATGCAACTTCGATACCAGCCGGTGAGTGAGTGAATGAGGTAAGTATTTGAAGGGTGTGGTGATTGCTGGTGCAGGTGACGGTGATTAGAATTCTGGTGATGGTTCACGGGTGTGCTGTGGTGGTGATTGGCTGGTTGGTGGAGGATCGTGGTGATTGGGGCTGAGGGAACGTGCAGAGGGTGTGACATCACCCCCTCCTCCACGGGTGACTCCTGGCACCCAAGAACGGCGACGGGGACGACCACGACCTCTGGGAGCTGGGCGTTCGGGATGTTGGCGGTGGAATTCCTCGAGGAGAGTCGGGTCCAGGATGTCGTCACGGGGTATCCACGATCTCTCCTCGGGTCCGAACCCCTCCCAGTCCACTAGGTACTGGAGCTGGCCGTTCCGCCGCCGGGAGTCTAGGATTTCTTGGACTTGGTAGATGTTATCTCCAAGGATCTCTGGCGGGTCGGGAGGAGGAGGTGACTCCGATTCTGTGGAGGAAGGGAACAGGGGTTCAGTGTGGCGTTTGAGTAGGGAAACGTGAAACGAGGGAGCGATTCTGTAATGTGGAGGTAGGTTTAGACGGTAGGTGACAGGGTTGATTTGTGAGTGCACGGTGAAGGGCCCTATGTAGCGGGGACTCAGCTTCCTGCTGGGCAGCCGGAGGCGTATGTCTCGAGTGGACAGCCATACTTGGTCCCCGGGGAGGTAAACTGGGTTGGGTAGCCTACGACGGTTGGCGTGTTCCGTATGCCTCCGTACTGCCCGCTGGAGATGGACGTGCGCTGAGTCCCACACCCTCTCGCTCTCTCGGAACCAGTGATCTACCGCGGGCACCTCGGAGGACTCTCCAGTCCATGGAAACAGAGCTGGTTGATAACCTAGAATACATTGGAATGGGGTTAGACCAGTAGAGGTTTGACGGAGGGAATTTTGCGCATACTCAGCCCACGGTAGATACTGGCTCCAGGTGTTTTGATGTTGGGAACAGTACGTCCGAAGGTAGCGGGAGATTTCCTGTATTTTCCGTTCGGTCTGCCCGTTCGTTTGAGGGTGATATCCGGATGACAGGCTGACTGTGGTACCCAGGAGTTGGAAGAAGGCCCGCCAGACCCTGGAAATGAATTGGGGTCCCCGATCGGACACGATGTCTTCTGGGAGTCCGAAGTTCCGGAATACATTGTGGAACAGTGCTTCTGCGGTTTCTAGTGCTGTGGGGAGACCTTTGAGAGGTATTAATTTGCAAGCTTTTGAGAATCGATCGACTACCACTAAAATTGTGGTGTAACCCTGAGAGGGGGGCAGGTCTGTGGCGAAGTCAATGCCCAAGTGTGTCCAGGGTCGGCGGGTAATAGGTAATGGTTGTAATTTACCTTCAGGTAAGCGGCGTGGGGTTGTGTTAACGGCGCAGACCGAACATCCTTGGACGTACCGTTCCACTTCCCTGCTCATGTTGGGCCACCAATATTTCTGCTGGAGGAGCGAGAGGGTTCGCCTGCTGCCAGGATGTCCTGAGCCGGGGGACGTGTGCGTACTATCCAGCAGAAGGGGTCTGAGACGGCTTGGGACATAGACACGACCCGGGGGAAGCTCCGGTGGTGCAGGTTCCTCGAAGGTGGCGGCTCGTATATCTTCATCCAGCTGCCATAGTATGGGTGCGAGAAAGACAGATGGGGGTAGAATTGGATCAGGATCGTCAGAGGTAGGTTCAGGTGAGTACATACGTGATAGGGCGTCTGCTTTGGTGTTTTTGTGGCCGGGTTGGTAAGTAATGTTGAAATCGAATCGGGCAAAGAATAGTGACCAGCGAGCTTGACGGGCATTTAGTCTCTTGGCGTGCTGAATGTACTGGAGGTTCTTGTGGTCGGTTATAACGGTGAAGGGGAACTGGGCTCCTTCCAACCAGTGCCGCCACTCTTCGAGGGCGAGCTTTATTGCCAGCAGTTCGCGGTCTCCAATTCCATAATTCTGCTCGGCTGGGGTGAGTTTCTTGGAATAGTACGCACACGGATGGAGGGATCGGGGTTCATCAGACCACTGGGACAGCACAGCTCCTACGCCTACGTCCGCCGCATCAACTTCCACCACGAAGGGCCTTGAAGGGTCGGGGTGCTTGAGGATAGGAGCGGTGGTGAACATCAGCTTTAGACGGTCGAAGGCTTGCTGAGCCTCTGGAGTCCACTGTAGTACCCGGCGTCCTCCCTTTAAGAGGGAAGTGAGTGGAGCCGATAGGAGGCTATAGTTTTTTATAAAGCGTCGGTAGAAGTTAGCGAAGCCTAAGAAACGCTGAAGCTCCTTCACCGTCCTGGGCTCCGCCCACTTGGCCACTGCGTCCACCTTACCGGCTTCCATACGAACTCCCTCCGCAGTGATCACGTATCCGAGAAAGGAGATGGAGGGCTGATGGAATTCACATTTTTCTAATTTCAGATAGAGTTGGTACTCACGGAGGCGTTGGAGAACCTGGCGGACGTGGTCTTGATGTTCCTTTAGGTTACGTGAGTAAATGAGGATATCGTCAATGTAGATGATTACGAATCGATGGAGGTAGTCGCGGAAGATTTCGTTCATGAAATTCTGAAATACGGAAGGACTGTTAGCCAGGCCATAGGGCATCACCTGATATTCATAGTGACCGGTCGGGGTGATGAAGGCGGTTTTCCACTCATCTCCTTCTCGGATACGGATCAGGTTGTACGCACTGCGGAGGTCGAGTTTGGTGAAGATGTGGGCTTCCCGTAGTTCCTCCAAGGCAGCTGGCACTAGAGGAAGTGGATAGGCGAATTTCACCGTGGCGTCGTTGAGCACCCGGTAGTCAATGCAGGGTCTGAGCCCGCCATCCTTCTTGGGGACGAAGAAGAAACTGGATGCTGCTGGGGACGTGGAAGGTCTGATGAACCCCTGTTGGAGAGCCTCCTGGATGTAATTCTCCATGGCCTCCTGCTCAGGACGTGAGAGGGGGTAGATCTTCCCGTGGGGTAGTTTGGCGCCTGGCAGCAGGTCGATACTACAATCCCAGGGCCGGTGCGGTGGTAGTTGTGTGGCCCGTTCCTTGCTGAAGACATCGGTGAAAGACTGATAGACGGGGGGAATGGCGGTGGTGGATTGAGTGGCAGGGCTCTCTATGGTGGTGGCGTGCAGAGGGATAGGATGGTATGGAGACTCTGCATCCGACGAGGAAGGATGGTAGCCGTGGTTCCTGCACGTTTTGCCCCACTCCAGGACCTCTCCTGGGCTCCAATCTATGCGGGGTTGGTGCTTAATGAGCCATGGTCTGCCCAGGATGACATCCACGTTGGCTCGCGGGAGTACTAGGAGGGTTAGATGTTCACGGTGGTTGTGTTGGGAGACGAGGGTCACTTTTCTGGTCCGGTGAGATATCTTACCATCGCCCAATGGTGAGTTTTGGATTGTGGTAATTTGGTATGTGACCTCATTTTGAACGGTGGGAATTCGATATTTAGCAATGAAGTGTGATGAAACAAAATTGCCAGCCGCTCCGGAATCCACGAGCACATAGATGGGGAGAGTACGAGAGTTTACTATTAGTTCAGCGGTAATATGGGGTAAGAGAGACATGGCCGGAGTAATAGATACAGTACTCACCATTGGACGAGGCGGGCGGACTGGACAGGCACTGATGAAGTGAGAGGCTTCTCCACAATATAGGCACAGACGATTATTAATTCGTCGTTTCCTCTCCGCAGGATCCAGGCGATAGGAGTCCGTAATCATAGGTTCTTCCGCATCTCGTTGGGGTGACGGTGTTCGAAGTGGAGGGAAGCTGGGTACAGACTTTGTAGAAGGACATGCTGAGAGATGTTGAGAGATGCCTACTGCCTTCTTAATAAAGGTTTCCAGCGGTACGTTGTCATCGTAAATGACCATATGCTTGCGGATCTGGGGTTTAAGCCCCTTACGGTAGGCTGCTAGGAGAGCGATTTGGTTCCAACCACTGGTGGCCGCTAGGGAGCGGAAGCGCAGGGTGTATTCGTGAATATTGGACGCACCTTGATTCAGAGTGATCAGTTCATCGTGTACGGAAAGGGGAGTGAGCACAGCTCCAAACACGTCCTTGAAGTGGGCAACGAAAGCATTATAGGAGATTAAAGCGTCGCTCCGTGAATTCCAGAGTGCGTCTGCCCATTGAAGTGCCTGCCCAGTGAGGAGGGAAATCATAAAAGATATCTTAGAAATTTCGTTAGGAAACTGGTGTGCGTTGGCTTCGATATAGAGGGAACTTTGCAGGAGGAAACCATTGCAGCCACCCGGGTCTCCGGAATAACTCATAGGGCGAGAGAGGGGCGTGTTGGAAATCGTCGTTGGAGCAGCAGGTAGAGATTGACGAAGGACGTTTACCATATCCGAAAATGGGTCAGGGGTGTCTTCGGTGATAGTGGCGCTCGCCTCCATGAGTGACGCGGTGAGTTAATACTTTTTTGGGCTGGTATCCTGTCACGACCACACACAAAGGGAGAAGGTGAGTATCTTTCAAGGTATTTATTAACAAACGTGCACAGTTCAACACACGTGCAAACGGGTGAATAATGTCTCTGTGGTCAAATCTTCAAACATAACACAACAGGTGAGTTCAAGTTCATAAGGATCATAGCGTTAGCAACAGTCACTTCCCTCTGACACGATTAACGTGTTTCACAGGAGAACATCAGAGCAATCCACGGGGAGCACAGGAGAACATCAGAAGAATCCACGAGGAGCACAGGAGAGACAACAGGAGGGGGAGAAGATCCACAGAGAAGCATCCATGCAACTTCGATACCAGCCGGTGAGTGAGTGAATGAGGTAAGTATTTGAAGGGTGTGGTGATTGCTGGTGCAGGTGACGGTGATTAGAATTCTGGTGATGGTTCACGGGTGTGCTGTGGTGGTGATTGGCTGGTTGGTGGAGGATCGTGGTGATTGGGGCTGAGGGAACGTGCAGAGGGTGTGACATCGATGATGTATTATGCACTGCACTGCATAATTTATATTTAAACACATTCCCTCGTAGAATTAAATTTTTTAGTAGCTAGAAAACTGAATCCACGTCAAATTATCATATATAATTTTAATGCCATTGCAATTACATTACATCCCGTAATTTGTTATTTATTTTTCCTCAGTTGTGATGTCCACCAATAATGTCAGGGCATCTACATGTGGAAAAGCCCACTACAACCAACAATACCGCTATGTGAGGCACACTTAATTACATAAGCACTGAGGTGGATGATGTCTTCAAAGACAACTAAAAAGTCTCAAGTGAAAAAAAAAACAAAACTCTGAAAAGCAATTAAATTTTCAATGATGAATTGAAATTGAGATAATGGATTAATTAATTTAGCTAAATAAAGACCCTTGTGTTAAACAAAGCATTTTAATTCTATGATTCAAAAAAGCAAAGCATTTTCTTAACACTGATTTACCTTGAATAGAGCTCCTTCATAAGAAGCTTGAAGCCATTGTTCATGCTTTCATATCTCTGTTCTGTCCCCCTTAGAGTAAAAGACAGGCACTGCTTCTTTATTACAGCCCAACAAACTGAGCTTTTGTTTATTTTCCTGTCTGAAAGACAGACAGATGCAGGTGTGAAGCCCATTAGCTGTCTACTGCACCATGCAGGGATTTTTCACTGGCTCTTAAGAGCGAGATTTGATCGGTAGAGGGTCACTGCATCATTACCTCTCATCCCTGCCTCCAAAATCTCACCATCCCCGAGGGCATCAGCGGCAGATAGAGAGTGCGTCAAAGAAAAGAAAATGACACTGTTCAAGATGACGGAGCCTTTAATTTCCCCTATTACAGGTGTGTCACCTGAGCGCTCTTTTTCCCAGGGAACTTTTCACTTCAGGAAACATGATAAAATTCTAATGAAATTGGGGACTGTTCCTCTAATTCGTTGAGAATATTATCCTCCCTGGTATAATGTGTAATTTCTGGTGATTTCTTTTCGCATATATTGAAACCTGACTGCTAAATTAATTGAAATATGGGAGAAAGTCAAGGAGAAAGTGTGATATACACAATTCAAAATGGCAAAGCAGGCAATAATCAGTATGTAAGCACTGGCTAATTAAAAAGTCTCAGCTGGTGTCGCTCGCTGTGCTCTGCCTGCGAGCCATCATCTCTGTTAAACAAATTACTCTCGTACTGTCAACTTGACATGATATAGCTTTTGATCTTGCTGTCTGTCAAATCCAATGTTCCTCTAGTAAGAGAAACCCAAAGCAAGAACAGGTCATAGCTTTTTTTTGCTTAAAAAAAGAACACACCAAGAGATTACACTGACTTAAAGTTTGTCAATATTTCATGCTCTTTCTTTCTTCCTGTGTATCGTTTGAGGTGGGCAGTATGACTGAAATCGAATTATTACAATATGAGTAATAGTCGTTGTAACTGTATTTTAGGTTTTTTTTTTGCGCAACAAAAGCATTCTCGTAGCTTTAGTAAATTACGGTTGACCACTGTGTCACAATGTCACATAGACTATTTTGTTGATGTTCTTAGTATCTTTCTGGACCTTGAACATGATAGGACCCTTGCTGTCTTTGGAGGGTCAGAGAGCTCTCGGATTTCAAAAAAAAAAAAATCTTAATTTGTGTTCCGAAATATGAACAAAGGTCTTACGGGTTTGGAATGACATGAGGGTAAATAATTAATGTCAGAATTGACATTTTTTGGTGAACTATTTCTTTAATTTCAAACACAATTTAGAATAACCTTTTTAGTGCCACTCACAATATTCATGCCAGATACACATTATATGTTTTGGTTAAAATCTAAAAGTAAAAGCAGCACAATATAATTTGGTCACACTATGATATAAGATCCAGTTCTCACTATTAACTGACTATTAACTATTGTTTTTGCCTCAATAAACTCCTATTTTGTTGCAGTTAGGTTTAGGTACGGGGTAGGATAAGGGATCTAGAATATACATATAATATAACATAATATATGCTTTATTAATACTACTAAACAACCAACATGCTAGTAATATGCATGCTTATAAGCAACTAGTTAATAGTGAGAATTGTTCCCTAAACTAAAGTGGGTAACACTTTCTATGAAGCCCGTCTTTATAATACATTATAAGAGCATTCTTAAGGCATTATAATGAATGCATAATGCATGAAAAACATATAATATGTTCATGTACATAATATGTATCATCTCATGAGTATTCATAAGAACAGTTTTAATGTGTTATAACTTTTTACTTATTTGTGGTTACAGTTTTTAAGAGTATAATTACCTCCTCATAGTTATAACGTATTATAAGTCTCATATCTTGCCATGTTACTCGTCACTTTACTTTATTTCTCAAAGTGCCATAAGATCAGGTATCAGATCAGATGAATGTGTAATATGACACATTTGTATTATCAGTTTCATTATTTGGATGGTACCCTTTAGACAGCCTTTGATAAGTAACTCTGCAACTGCATGCCAGCTAGCAGTAATTATTATTAGTAGTATGCTAAATATATGCTAACACTGTATTTTGATGGTTCCCCAAAAGACAAACTGATAAGTAACTTTGCAAGTACATCAACGTTTTCAAAAGTGTCAGTACAGGCAAGTTTTGAATAAGCCTGGGCTATATTTACAGAAAATTCAACAAAACATGGTTTATATGTCAGATAAATGTGGTCGTTCACACAAATAAATAAGTGTTTTTCACCTTATGTAGGCTAAGACAAGGGACAACAGACTAATATAAAAATAGAAGGCATTTCACAGTGTATTCTGTGCAGTGTTCTAGTATATCATTCCTGTAGCGGCTCCTAACCATGAATTGTGTAAGGGTGACAAAGACATTTACGAGTCAACAACCTAAAGGTATTTGTTTTAAAGTGGATAACAAAAAAATAAAAATAAAAAGCATCCTCCTAATCACTGATCTATATAATCATCCACAATCACCTTGCAAGAACCAACATCTTGCCATGATGAGGATGGCTCTTGTGTTAATGGTAAACAAGGTCTCGGTTGTTATGACTAAGCTGTCTGTCATCACACAAAGCCATGCAGGGAGAATGGATAATTTAGTGTGCAAGGAGTGAAATGCATGACCAGTAAATGCATCTTTGTCCGGCTATCAATTTGAAAGCTAAGTGACTCAGCAGCAGAGCAACTACTGTTTGAATGGAAAATATAAACTACAAACCATTGTGTTTGTTAATGTTCTGTTTACACAATGTAGTCTATAAAAGGCTTGGTTTCATTGCAGACAATTTTTCCCTATCAATAGGGAATTTGGTTTGACTTTATTTTGATGGTCCTTTTAACACATTCTGTTGACTATAAGTAACAGATTAGGTTGACGTAATCGCAAAGGTACATACAGTCAGTAGAATGTCTGTTGTGAGGGTAACTTTATTTTACGGTTTCCTAAGTAGCTGCTTATTAGCATGCATATTACTAGAATATTAGCCATTTATTTGTCCTAATTAAGCACATATTTATGTCTTATTCTACATGACCTTATCCTACCCTAATCCTACCCAATACCTAAATTTAACAGCTATCTTACTAACTATTAATAAGCAGAAAATTAGGAATTTATTGAGGGAAAAGTCATAGTTAATAGTGAATAAGTGTTCCCTATTCTAAAGTGTCACAGAATTGTATTATTATTAAGTTGTTAAGATGTTATTAAGACATATGATAAAAGACTAAATATAGAGTAGTGATAGAATATGATATATATGATAATATATGTACAGTATATTTTACTTTTATTATTGTTTTTGGATATTGAGATACTGTATTTACCATATATCATACAGTATATACTGTTGATGAAACATAATACATTTTTCCTCATGAATAAATGTATTTTGACAGTTGACTGAGTTCATTTAGTTTTGAACAGTTGAACAAAGACATAAAATTGCATAATCCCAGTCACAGAAATATATCTAAATTATACAAAATTTTAAAATAAATTATATATAGTCATGCATTTTTGATTGAAGGGCTAGGCATAATAGCCATAGATTAATTCACATTAAGCTTATGGGTTATTATGAATAATGCAAATGTTTGAAATGTAATTCATGGAACTGTTAAATAATGACATTAAATAATAACTGGTGGCATTTTAATCTCAAATCCATATATATATATATATATATATATATATATGAATTAATCTCACTATAGTGCATAAAAAAATGATAAATTAAAATAATGTATTAAACTAAAAAATTTTTTAGTTAGAAAAATTAACTGAACTGCCTGACACAATTCAGTAGGTACACATCAGATGTCTTATCAACAGATGTCTCAACATACTGGCTGCAATTATTGACTCTGTCCTGGAGGCATGTTTTACGCAGGAAACACATAAACACAAATGACTAAAAAGCCGTTGCAACTTTGGACCTGTGGACCCTGTCTTCGTGCTCCTGTTCCTGACATGAGCCAGACATCAATCAGTCTGTAGAGGCTGTAACAGAGGGCTTCATTATCTCAACCCCACTCATCTTTATTTCATCGTTGGCAGGCATAAGAGGGCCGTGTGCTGGCATATGAAAGGGTGAATTTCCACATGAATTATTTTTCGCCTCAACTGCTCAAGGCACTGTATGTGCAACGTGATGCCGAGGCCGGCTTACCCGCTCTGCCACAGGTCCCTTGGAGGGAAAGATATGGCACGTCTAAATGAGTTTGGTGGCGATGATACGGCACAAAAGGTGAAAAGTGGGAAAATCGTGTCTTGGGAAGGATGATTAATGGCGTGAGAGATCTGAATATGGAAATGTTGGTTTTGATGGCAATATGCAGCTATGGCGTGGAGCCAGAGGACAAACAAATACAAATGAGATGCCTGACAGTGCCAATAATCTGGGCATCGCCATTCACCCCCCTCACTATCATTGATATCTCTTCATTCCATGCTTCAGAAATATTCCTTGTGCTTCATTTCAAATATTCCTTGTGCTTCATATCTTCCAAAATCAAATGGGGTCTTCATCCATTAGGCTATCTGAGCTATTCCCAAAAGAGCTTTCAATGATTATAAAACTAATCATTTCCAATGATTTGGTAGCTATAACTATCATACCCTATCTGCATAAAATATTTATTGGCCCTTTTATGGATTTCTGGACAGCTAATTGCAATGCTAAAATTCGTTTAGTCACTAGTGAAAACATCTTGTCTGCCATATTGAGAGCTCAGGGGCCAATAACCAATTCATGGCTTATTGCCTTTAGTAAAAAGCTAGAGAATCAATAGATCTTGTCCAATGATCTCGCCCTAGACACCCGTTTCTGTCTAAAACAACGGCCTCTGGACTCCATCAATAATCCAGGCTGCATCATTTCTCAATTTTAAACATCTAATAGACATTCATAAGACCTGTATGTGGTTTTCATAGCACAGACAGTGCTTCTTATCCTGCTTTCCAATGAACATTTGAGTTGAGTTTGCAGTAGTAGCATTGGGTAATGGCAGAATGGATTTATCAGGGATCTCTTAATTGATTGTTTGGAAGCGCTTAGGGGATAAACGGCCCTCAAAACAAAGCAGCTCTAGCCATTTGAGCTTTTGGTTCTGCATCCAGGGCATCTGGCATCTCTTCATTACTATCAGCCTTCCCAGCACCATTTGTGCGGCCCCTGCTCCTCCAGTCATCTTTGGGATTATTATCTATTGGACGACAGACATCTGATGAAGACTGCCCAGTTCTGAAGTTGATCTTTATCGGCTAGGCCACATTTTCAAGCGTTCAGAGCTGAATACAAATTCCCTTAGCAGCTTTAAAATGAATCAACATAGGCTCTATATCAAAATGATGCATAGTCTAACTTAATTTGACAAAGGAAGGATATGCTGTATAACAATCATTTGGTTAAATTATACGTGCAATTTCTAAGCTTTTAAATTTTTGCAATAAAAGCAAATTAGTATTTCATCTGAATGTGCTTATTAAACTTTCCTTTAACAGATAAAGTTTAATATACAATCATTTTTCAAAATGGATAAGCAATCTAAATAACTGAAAACCAATTAGTTTCAAAGGATTCGCTTAAAAGTATTCAGAATTATTTGCTGTGAAGATCCCCAAAGGAAAATGCAATTGGTGCAGCCATAAACTGTCTGATCAAAGTGCATTTGAGCTTTTGTCTCCTACAGAGTCTGCATTATCCATATTACCGAGGGGACTTCTCATAGCCATAATTAAGTGATACTGTGGCTGAGCTTTTGGCAGACAACAAGGACACAGCTAGTGTACCGTAACTATTGGCGCAAAAGTTGAGAACACTAAAAAGTATCCATGCTGTTTTTATTTTTTTATTTTGAGGTTCTGCTTTAGTGAACAAAGACACAATAATTGTATAATGATTTCATCAGTGCCCTCTTGTACGTGCCATTAACGCGTTATGCATTAGTGAGCATTTTCAGTGCCAAGACACATTCAACAGGCAGTCATAGGTTGTACAGCAATGTATAAGATACTAATGGGCATATGGAATGTACACTATAAAACTGTCTGGAGGATAGAGGGTGGGAGTGTTTATCATCTTGTGTTCTGACTGTCAGGTTTGGCAGCAAGCGTGTGGCAAGAACTAGCATTAGCCACCAATTATAGGGAAAAGTAAAAAATAAGCTTACACATTAAGTTTAATATTGTGACATATTAATAGACATGTTTGGATAAGTGTAGACACTTAAAATGAAAGAAAAATTCTAAAACAGCACAATTTCGAAGCTTGAGCAATGTTTGCTTGATACTTCAAGTTGACATGTCTTTTCAATTAATGTCAATACTCAAATTTAATTTTAACAATTAAATAAAGGAGTATCCTGAAATTTCACTGGTATTCAAATCGACAACTGACCTTTTGGTCTCATGACAACCCTATTACCGAGCTAGCGGGTGGGCTATCCAGCATTGATGCTCTAAGAGACCCTCGCACCACAAGCAGGTTTACAAAACGCAAAGAGAAATCAGCCAATTGTGACACCAACAGATTGTATGACAAAACAAGCCATCTATTCTCCTCGGAGCATGCTGATGGAACACGACATTTTAATTCACTGGGGGTCAGAATGTACACTGTACACTGGAAACGCATTTTAAAGTCTTCACGTCTCCTTCTATTAAATCTTGCTCCCACAAATGATTCACTAGAATAGTTTAGAAAAAAAAAATCCCATAAAGCATAAAATTCAGACTAACAGTTTTCTTTTTGGGTGATCTGATTCACAGTGTAACTGATTCGAGCCACTTTGTCATCAATCACTTTCCGGTAAAATTATTTGTATTGAATCTAGCGTGTTTGTGTGCAAATAAGGTGTATCTGTGGAAACGTCTCATGTCGATGTGAAATGATGAGTGATTTTACACCACGCATGCACTGAAAGTCACCTGGAAGATTAGTGTTGTTAAAAAATGAGTTTGCTTGCTGCATATTACTCTCTGAGAGGAGTTCATTCATCTAAATGAAATATGAGTGCATATAAGCCAGACCACTAACAAAACCTATATGCCTTGTTTTCACTTTCATTTCAGGTTTTAGCCAGAAACTGAGACATGACTGCCACCCAACTACCTTTACAAGCCACATACATGTAATGTACAAACCATTATATTGTCCATCCAATAAGGAAAGCCTGTTTATCATAACTGAAGTTTAAAGGAAATAATTAACCACAAAATTTATCAAGTGTAACGAATTCCTTAGGACTTTCTTTCTTCAATGAAAGACAAGCAGATGTTTAGCAGAATGTTCATGTTGTTTTTTTCCATACATTGATATACCGATATCCTATACTGTCAATTTATAGATAAAATTATGGTTTTACTTGCTGAAATACAACCCATATACACATATCCAAACTTGAAGCCTCAAGACTTTTTTTTGTAGGGCAGTCATGGCCAAATGGTTAAAGAGTCGGACTTGTAACCCGAAGGTATCTCTCAGGTCACATTCTGGCCTTCCTTTCCTTTTTTTTTTTTTTTTTTTTTTTTTGACAACAAACATAGTTTTTTGTGTTGGCTAATCACATGACACTTACAAATATGCTTTAATATAGCACATGTACAAATGCCATTTGCAGTCTATTCTCATTATAAAAAAAAAAATAAAAAAAAAACATGCCACAATTCACTGCAGATTTCAGTTAAAACGACAACTAGTAGCAATAACTTCATTATATATGTATTAGGGGTGGAGCCGAGCCCGAATACGGTATTCGGAAAGGCACAAATAGCGTGTTTTTAACGAATACTTATTTCGAACAAATACCTTAATAAATATTTGTATTCGGGAACAAGAAAAACTTTCTATCAAAAAAGCTGCGTTTCCTCAGGAGACCGCAGTCAGTGTATGCCCACGTGAGTGAGTGAGTGACATTCAGGAGTCGGGGGGTGGGGGTAAAAGAGGTGACTGACACAGGCTGCTCCACACAGCAACAGAGAAGACTCGGCTGGGTGAAAAAAGACTTCACTGCGTCACTATTTTTGATGAATATATTTCTGTACCCTAACTGGGTTTATAACTTTTTATAACTTTGGGAAGCAGAGTTTGATCGGGAGATTATTCTATTAGGGGCCGTTCAAATGCGCGCTAAAGTTCGTCTTTATTTCAAATGTAGACGCGCGGTATGCGCGCTCATAATGAAAGCAACGCTCACGCGGTGCTACGCGCTCGTTTTTTCCAGGCGCGTACGCGCCGCATCGAGATAAATATTCTATAGTCTTTGGATAAATACATCTCAACTTTTTCAGAATGCCAAGTTGGAGGAACAGCTGATCATATCTGTACATGAATAACCATTTTTAAAGACATTTAATAGCAGAGCTAATGCAAGCGATTTTTAATGCTGGAAATCCATTTATGCTTTGCTGAAACTTCCGAGTCGTCATTGAGAGATCAGGTCATGGTTGCTTAGCAACGGCAGACGCCACTGGAAAGAAGTTATTTCAGAAGAAGAACACTTTTATTTTTATTTTAATTCTGTCTGTTCAGCATCCTCCAACAAGGACAGGTGGTGGTGGGGTTCATAATGTTCATAATGGTATTTTATTAGTTGGTTTAACCATGGATGAGGTAATGGCTGTCATGTTATTTTTTTTTTTTTTCAATGACGTTCCTTGTTACATATTCAAAAACATCAACCAATATTGCATATCCATAATTATTATAATGGATATAATTAAAGAATACTAACGTAAATTAAAAGTTTAGCACACAAAAAAACAGGATTTTTACACCTATTTTGAATTTTACTCGAATACAAATACAAATACTTTCCCCCCCTCAACAAATACAAATACAGATACAAATACCGGCTGCTTTGCACACCCCTAATATGTATGTAACTTTTGATTACAGGGCAGATTATTGATTTAATAAAGACTTATTTTAAAAATGTTACTTTGCATAATACTATGTCATGACCTTTATGCATTATTTGTAATTGAACACATTTTGAAGTTAGCATTTGAAGTTGTGCATGTGTATGGCTTCATTTCTGGTGTAGTAAACTTGCTCAGTAGCACACCTGGTACATTGCGATTGCAATATATGGCACTCGGGTACAAGTCCAATGAAACACAAGACAAAAACAAAATAAAAGGTTGCCAGATAAATGTCGATCTGTTGCAGATAAAACTGAATTAC
>NC_133382.1:12717180-12749378 GCF_049309525.1 Garra rufa | reverse complement strand
AGAAATGTAATTATGTTTCTCACAGGTGCCTCGTGGGTATAAAAGTGGCACGGATGATGTGAGAGAACAAGTGAAGGAGTGACAGGAAAAAGAAAAGGATATAGAGGGATAGAGGAAAACAATTTCAAGCCGAGTATAATTGGAGATTTGAAAGACAGCCGTCGAGCTATGATAGGTGGATATAATGTGATTACAGGCATGCTCCCTATGGCCTGCTCAGGTTTAATCATATTGCAGGCCTGTACTACGCACACTCAAGCTCCACAGCTCTCTTTGATGCCTGTTCGCCCGTCAGCCGGATTCATCCTGTCACGTATACGCTGGGTAAAGATATAGCCTATAACCTGATGTCAGCCAGAGCATGCTGAAATGCAGAGGCACTCTGTTTCCATTCATGAGGGATGTATGTTGCTCATTAATATTTAGAAGTAAAGCACAGACAAACACAGGTTAAATATTATGGCCACTATTATGTTAAGGTTAAGTGCCAGATTATATTTCAGTCAATACAAATGCATTTATCAGCTGTTTACACTAAAGAGGGCTGGAAGCATTAAGAACATGGTTAGCTTTAGCACTTAGCATTACAGGTTAATTCTAGCAATAACAATCTATAATAAGGAGAATCAAGAACAGTATTTTCCTTATGCATCGTTTTACTACAAAAAAAAACAAAAAAAACATGGGTAATTTGCATTAGGGTTGTCTAATTTGGAAACATCAAAAATGAGATACTGTCCTGCAGAACTAAACACACAAAAATAGTGTACATTAAAATTAATTACCTCTGTTTAATGACCTGTAAAACTGTGGTTATACAAGTAGTATTTAATATGGCAAAAAAAAATGGTTGCTTCACTTTTACTACAGTAAAACCATCGGTAATTTTTCATTAGGGTTGTCTAATTTGATAACGTCAAAAATGAGATACTTCCCTGCAGAACTAAACACACAATAGTTCACATTAAAATTAATTACCTCAGTTCAGTGACCTGTATTAAAATATGTTATGGCTGAAAAGATGTAGACAATGACAGAATTCTAACAAGCCTTTCCTCCTCCATATACATTTTAAAAACAAGGTTCTATAAGCTCTAAAAGATTTTATTATGTGTAAATAGCCCAAATAATAGTAAAACACTAGCTTTATAAGGTCAGCTAAACAGTATGAGACATTAACTATTTACAGTGTACAGTTCATGAACTATTTACAACCAGCCCTGGACTGTCCTTCAATGCGTGCCTCAGGGATATTTAAACACAGGGCAATTTTCACAACAAAAACTCAAGATTTGCAAAAAAAAGTATGTGGTGAACCCAAGACTGACACCGAAAATAAATAAATAAATAAATAAATAAATAAATAAATACATAAAGCCATTATTTTTGTTTTCTTTGCATACAAAAAGTATTCTTGTAGCTTCATAAAGTCACATGGAGTATTTTTACAATGTCCTTACTACCTTTCTAGACCTTGAACATTATAGTTCCATTGCTGTCTATGCAGGATCAGAAAGCTCTCAAACATTGTTAGATGCATTTTTAAGATGCAATAATAGATGCAATAATATATATATATTGTCATATGAATATGAATATGAATATTATGAATATGAATATCTGAACATATGAAACATATTAAAAGAAAGAACAGGATATCTGCTTGTAAACAAAAACATTTTTTGTAGCTTCATGCATTCTTTTTTTTTTATAAACACTTGAATATGAATGTTTCATAAAAAAATAAAAAATAATAATAATAATAAACAACATTTTGAACAAAAAGCTACAAAAAAGACTATTCATGATAATCAAAACGTAGATGGAGTCGATCAACACCCCAAAGCTTGACAGTCATTATTACCTCTTCATGGGTCGACATTTTATTCCATAACGTTACACAGTTTTACATATCTATGGTTTTGATGCTGTTTTATATCTGACGATTGCGTTAGATTACACGTGGAAGCCCTTCGTCACTTGTGTTTTGGAAATTCTGTTCAGAAGATGTGTAATATGTGGATTCTCAGAGCAAGTATAGCTCCAATATATTCAGACTTTTTTCCTAAGTATAAGTCAAGTATACTTAAATGTAATTTTAAGTATATTTCTGAGAAGTATATAAAGCACATTTCTGAGAAGTAGACTGAAAGTATAATTGCCTTTTTTGATTTTTAAAAAGTAGTATACTAATAGCATACTTGAATAAACATTTTTTAGTTAGGGTATGACCAGCTAAAACTAGCCAACCAGCTTAAGATGGAAACTTTTTTGAAATTTTACACAAACAAAGGCAGATAGAGTCACGTTTTCCCCTGAGTCTATGTTTGATAATTCGATTTTCCAGACAGATTCGAAAACAGTAAACAGTGACCAGCATTATCTCTACATTTCAATTAATTCAACATATCTTAACACAACAAATACTTAACTGGAGGCAGTGTGTGATAATTTAGCTTCAAGGGTCAAAGGAGATATACTGTTGAAGAATTTCTTCGAATTTTCATCAGATACGAGCACCAAGACCCTGTCTCATATCCTGCTGTTGCATGTCTAATCCTATTTTTAGCCGAGTTTAATTCCTCCACACAAGGTTTCCTTTCTTACAAATGCACAACAGGAAGGGCACAGCTGCCAGCCCATGGACACGAGACAATTAATCTCCTTCCCTTCATCCTCATCACACACAAGCGAGTCGTGTTGTTGGGGGGATGGGTGGCTTCTGATATCCCCATTACTGAAACGGTAATTAGAAAAGAAATCACAGGGCTTTCTGCATATTATGATATGGCCAGCGACTGGCCTCTTCCTCTTTTCTTTAATGAGATCCGGAGCAGTGGGGGGAAAAAGATCTCTCCTCAGTCTTTCACAGAAAACATAATTCAATTATTATAGCTAAAGGTAAAAATGTATTCTTTCATTACTGCAGGTATTATACAAGTGTGTGCTATTGCCCTCTGATTTTGTGGTGTTTCTCTGGTGTTAATATGTGTGTTGTTTTACTGTATCAAAAAAATGAAACAATTGCCACACAGCATTATTAATGTTTAGTGAAGAGGCTCGTAAATTTACAGTGTTATTAATATTTTGTTTTTGTGTGAATAGTGCTTCAGCACGGTTAGCCAAACCTCTTGGTGCCAATCAGCGAAGAGGAGATGTTCTCCTTTGTGTTAAACGAGTCCATTGTGGGAACGGCATAATTTTGATGTCACACAAGCTCAGTGAAAAATTCCTCTTGTGTTAAAAGCATTCTTATGGAGCTTTCTTGCTAATAAAAAAAACATACTGTACTTGTGCAGACATTTTAATGGCACAGATTCAAATTATAATTTTGATTTATCAGAGTACTCATGAATGGCTTGGAATATGAAAGAGAAAAAAAAGGTTGACATCAGCACCATGAATCTCAGTAATAAGGCACTTAAAGCTCCACTAGTAGCATCTACAGTATATCAATATCTAAAGAGTAGACAAAACCTTACAGTTGTGTTAAGCATGGCAATCTGTTGATATGTTATGTTTGCCTTATTAATACAGCATGGGCTAAAATAAGCAAACTACTACATCTGCTGTCTGCCTTTAATTTTAATACCAACACCACAGTTTGGTTCACTATGAGTTAACCGCATTTCTTAATAGCAGCTGTGCTTTAAGAGGTCATTAAACATTTTCTTTTCCACCTGTGATTTTCAGTAATGGTAAAAATTTGAATGCAGAAATGAATAAAAAGTCTAGTGTTATATCTTAATGTGAAGATGTAGCGCATTTAATTACATATAAAATGTAGAGAGGCGAGTTTGGATGTATGGAATGTGTTATCGAGATTCAACTGCCATGCAAATGATCCGTGGCCATGAAGAATTGATGAGCACCCTAGCAGGCCAGCGGTGATTAACAGAGCTAAGAGCTATGGTAATGTACACAGACGTGTCTTTATTGATGACTTAGCTTGCAGCAATGCATTATGTAAAGTGTCAAAGTCACAAGAGGCATTGCTCTGTACTGTAAGGACAAGCACAAACATACTCACGCTTGAATGCATAAATACAAACCTAACTGAGCAAGTGTCCCAGATAATGAATTCTCACTGATACTGTCCAACTAGCACACGTCTTGCCCTGTGGGAGCACTTAGCACTGAGCAAAACAGCCCTAAAGTCCTACTCTACAACACAGCAACGTGTAGCAAAAAGCCTAACCAGCACATATCCAACATCCATTACGGGCTCCAAAAACTCATTTAGAGGAGACATCACACATTTTTGTGATTTGTAAGAACATCTATCAAAATTTATGCTATCTTCATGGTTTCACTTAAAAAGTACCAGTGCATCACTCTTCATTACAGTGTTGGTATTTACTACTGACATTTTGGTATATCAAAAAGAAGTTTTTTATACAGTACAAGATACTGTTGGAATGGATACTGGTATTTGAATGAACGTCAATAAAATACACTCTTAAAAATTAAGGTGCTTCACAATGCCATAGAAGAACCTTTTATGTCTAAACGGTTCCATAAAGAACCTTTAACATCTAAAGAATCTTTAAGTTTCAAACAAGGTTATTTGTGGTGAAAGAAGGTTATTAGAAGGTAGATTATACAAATGTAAGAAAGAGATGGTTCTTTAAAGAACCTTCGACTGAATGGTTCTTTGTGGAACCTAAATGGTTCTTCTATGGCATCGCTGTGAAGAACCTTTAAAAGCACCTGTATTTTTAAAAGTGTAGGGCACAATGTTAATATGGTAACACTTTACAATAAGGTTCATTAGTTAACATTAGTTAACCACATTAGTTAACATGAACTAATAATGAACTGCACTTATACAGCATTTATTAATCTTTGTTAATGTTAATTTCAACATTTACTAATACATTATTAAAATCTTGTTAACATTAGTTAATGCAGTGTGAACTAACATGAACAAACAATGAACAACTGTATTTCCGTTAACTAACGTTAATGAAGATTAGTAAATACAGTAACTAATGTATTGCTCATGGTTAGTTCATGTTAGTTAATACATTAACTAATGTTTAACTAATGAACCTTATTGTAAAGTGTTACCGTTAATATGAAGGAATTGTCGCTATTGATTTTTCACAAGTGTTTCACAAGTGCCCATATTTTGAAATGCGTATTGCATTGTGCTGTGTTTTTAGGGTTAAATGAAATGTCTGTAAGCTTAACTGGTAGTATTCTGGTGGAAATTTCCAGGGCCTTTTCTGATTTTCTACAGATTTCATTTTTTAAAATGTTCAAATATGTATGTTGACTTGCATTGAAAATGTTCAGTTGGCTTCATTAAATTATGTGAACTGAATGTCTTTTAAATTTAATTCAACTCAGTATAATTTTGTGTCCTAACTTCATTAAATGTCAGGAATTCAGGCTCAGTTCTGAATGGCACATGGTTTTTATTACTGAGCTTTTACAATGTATCTTACAAATAATAAGAAAGAAGATGTGCTTGGAAATAAAATAGGAATGGATACAGAGCTGAAAACTATGACACAATTTCATTTGAGAATCACTGGATTGAGAAATCGCCCATTAGCTGGAGGCTAACCTCACTGCGTATCCCCTGGTAGGCCATTAGGCCTGCATAAAGTCTTTAGCACAGTTCTGCCTTTTCGGTCCTTCTAGCATCTGCTTTAGGATACAGAAATGATAAATAAATATTTTACACAAGTTATAAGAAAACATTACAGTCTTTTTTAAATTGGTGTCTAACATCTCAAAACACTCTTGATGTATAAAGCTCATAGAAGATACTCAACATTATTTTATCATCAATGAACACTTGATCATTGAGATAAGTGAAAGGCTACTCGTTCTCTAATTAGTCGAGAAGCTCTCGCATGACCTTGAGCTGACTGGTTGGGATTAATAGGCCCTGCCTACGAGAGGACATCTCTGGTTCTCTTTGTCGACATGAAGGAGGACTCAGAAGACTAAAACCTTGTTAATGCCAAGGAAACACTATGTAATGTAATTAACTTAGGGGATATGAACCTTAACAAAAAGCCATCCTTCTATTAATTTGCAGTCTGAAGCAGAAACAAATGAGTAATAACTAATTGAGATCAGTTGACATGTGAAATGTACTGTACAGGAAAGTCAAGCTGCTGTCCTGTGCCAACAGAACTATATTCCACTAGGAACACATTTCTAACCTTTTCCATGTCCAATGAATGAGGCATCCATTACAAACCATTTGGCTCTCTCTCTCTTTATTTCCTGTTCCTCCTCCTTTCTACCTGAAAACGACGGTGTGTTGAAGGTGACACTTGCACCGGATCACTTCCATTGGCACATTAGTGCTTTAATTAACTTGTTCCTTTTATTTTGTGATTGATAGCACTTCTCTGGAATCTGCAGAGCTTTTGTTGAACACACAAGCCGCTTCAAAGACTTTAATATGAGCAGCAGTCCTAATTCTTCTCAGACAGAAACTACAGCAGTCAAGTAATATGTTTCTGAAATTACCATTTCCCATAACCGAGCTCTCAAGGCATATGTTGATGTCATTTCATTACCTTTGGAATATGAATGGCACATAAAGCAGTGGAGTAATAAAGACAGGAACAGAGATTCGCTTTTTGCCAAATAGGTTAGGTCTATCAGTTTCACCCACTACGGATCTGGAAACTTGCCCTTCACGCATTGACATGCTTTACTTCCTTTGCTATATAGAGCACACAGTGTTGATCAAGTCTCTTCAATGAGCAGACAGGACCTTGGTGTTGATGTTATAAGGGCGGAAAATTCTGGTAATACTAAATGGTGGAGAGGTGACCTTGTGTTCAGTGTCCGATAATCTGATTTTTGGGTAGTTCTCATATACTGAGCTGCATTAGATGCAGTACAGTAGTGTAAATTTTTTTTAAAGGGATACTTCACCCCAAAATCAGAATTACCCCATGATTTGCCCTTAAGCAATCCTAGGTGTATATGACTTTCTCCTTTCAGACCAATACAATCAGAGGAAGGAAGTGCAGAGGAAAGAGCAAAACACTGGTCATGAATAAGAAGTAAAAACAGTGAACAGTAAAACAAGACAATTATCTTTCTGATAGAGGTGTCTGCATTCATTACTATTAAACTTGTATTTGCAAAAGCTAAGCCAGCTTAAAAAAAACACAGTTTTAGCCTTGGTTTCAAGATTTTATTGGCAATTATACATATATGCAACCTGTTCCACTAACAAGAACACCAATGAGCACAGCATATATGCCTCGTTTATATATTTTCCTGATTGCACTGTCCTACTTGCATGTATCCATTTTTTATGACAAAAGCATATTTACATTTTTGCTTTATGTTAATTCTAATGACAATTTGGTTTCTGAAAGATGTCTATTAAATAGACAGTGGCATGGAATATAATTTGTAAATGTTTTATAGAAATGCCAAAAGCAATGAAACAATACTCATTCTCAACAAGATACAACAGAGAGAAGAATGAATATGTCAGAACAGAGTGAAATGGAGCATGTTAAAGATTATAAAATTGCAGAGAGCCTCTCAAAACAAAATAAAGTGTCTTCCTTTAATGTAAGCACTTTCAAGAGACTTCGAAGAAATACTTCACTTTATAGTTGTCCCTTTCTCTCTGCGCTTACCTTCTGCTGCAAAAGCTTTCCGATGGATGCCTCCAGTGAAATCCAGTCATCATTCTAGTATGCTATTGTGTGGCTTTTCCTCCAGAGTTCTATTCAGTATGTCTAGCTCTGTGTCATACCCACATAAACCTTTTTTCTAATCTTGCAATAATAGCTATATGTCTGTGTATATATATATATATATATATATATATATATATATATATATATATATATATATATATATATATATATATATATATATTTGTTGCTACACTGCAGATACCCTGGGGGAAAAAATACAACAGGGTTTCAGCACTACACGCTTGAACCCCGTTTTTATACGAAGTGTGCTTTATTTAATGTGTAAAATAATGCACACATCCTCCTACATTATCTAGAGATTTTGTGCTTTGGTTTAAAAAAAAAAAAATCAGCGAAGGACAAATATCACTCAACAAAAATACCTGGAAAACACTTTAGTTCTGAGATAACAGGGACTTCAGTATCTGCAGTGTTTCCACATTCAATACAATTCAAAAGATTAAAAATGTTTTCCAGCTATGCTATTTTGACTTTCACAAGGCCACGTACACACTGCAAAGTTTTAAGAATGACAACTGTTTTAAAATCCAGGAATGAATCCCCTAAATTATTGATGTGTGTGTGCACATGGTATACAGGGAGCCACAAAATTACGGTAAAAACAGACAAACTGTCAGTGTCAAAAAAAAGACTAGTATATCTGTTAAAAACCAGTTCAGTTCTGTGCACACTACACAGATTTATTTTTAAAAATTAATTTGTCTCTGTCAGAATGTTTCAGTGAATTCAGTTATTAACAGGAGTGACAACTGAATCCTCTGTGTAAAGAAAATGATTCATTGCCTAGAAGGGAAGTGACAACCATATTGTGTATGTGAGGGCTAAAGCAGGGCTCTTGATTTTGATGAAAACACTGCACTAAATCTGCTGCTAAGCAAGCATGTTTAATCCTTTTTTTTTTTTTGTCCATAGTTCAACTTGTTTGACATGAGCAACTTGTACATACTGTATAAGCCCATACTGACAGTATTTTCCAATTACATGTATGTTTCGAAAAAAAAAAAAAAAAAAAAAAAAATCAGAGATAATGTGAAAACTGATCATGTGAACCACTATTGAGTCTGCACATATGCAAACAACCTTACAATGCTTGGTTCATACATTATAGAATGCATAAAGTTTACAATATATGTAGGAAAACCTAAGTCTAACTAAGAAAGACTCTTATTATTTATTTATTTATTTATTTATTTATTTATTATTATTTATTTTTTATTTATTTATTTATTTTCTTATTGAATACCTCTAACTTTTTCGAATAAATTAAGTAAGTTGTCTTCATTAATTCTCTTGACACAGAAGTTGACACAAGCTAGCAAACTCTGGAACAATGTCTTAATGTCCTCATTTATATTATAAATGGTCCCTCAAAAGTCTTGTGATTGCAATCTGATGATATCGGTAATGTGTTTCCTGTTCTAATTATCCAGAATGCTTTGTGTGGGAACGACCTCAACAACTGAGACTCCAGCAAAGTCTTCCAACAAAGTGCCACTTAATCTATGTTGTTTTGTCTGAATGACCAGCTTATCTTTTTAAAACGAATGTAGTAAAGACAAAAATATAAGTCATTCGATTAATTAAGGCTGGTTGGTGCAGAACACATCGATTTGCACTTAACAATGTAAAAATTCCTTTCTTTTGCCAAATCTCTCGCAGTCTTTTGTACATTGATCTAAATTTGAGCAGTTGCCAGCGTCTTTGAAGAGTCCTGGGAAATGTCCCAGTATTGCTGCGTTTATTTACGGTTTACTGTCAACAATATGAGCCGTGGCCAGTGAGAGCGAGGGAGTTTAACCTTTGAGCATGGGCTTTTTAACATCCACTTGCACTTTCAGCATGGCTCCATAAGCTGGTTAAATCCCCTTGATTCAATCACCTCTCCCATTCCAATCAGGAAGTGTGTTCTCGATAGTCATAAGGTGCAAACCGAAGACTAATATTAAAATGTCCTTGTGCTATATGCTCAGATTGACACCGAGTTGTTTGCAGAAGAAAGAGAGGCAAATGTCAGGGAGAACACGGACATTCCCGTTTGGTCGATACAAGAGCTGCCATCTTGGCTCCCTGGTGCTCCCACCCAGATAAGAGGAACAGACGGTGTGCCGAATGCATCAATAGCAAGCACAGGAGCCAAACTCATCAGTAAGACTTTGCGATCCCCCTGCACAGAGCTTGATAAGGTTCATCTAAGGCATTTGAACATGGACTATCCATTAGGGTAACTTGCACATAAGCCATTGACTTGAAACTTCAGAAAAGAAGATCACAAAATGAATTGTTGCCAAAGCCTCTTTAAGGCAAGTTGGTTCATTTGGAAGTCATCTTGGCAACGTCCTCAAGAAGATAGATCTTCTATATTTCTGCACCTAACATATTTAACATTGTGGATTTCTTGTATGAATAGTCTCCTCATTCTTATACATCTCTGTCATGGCCCCACTGCAAAACAAAGCTTCAGTATAGCTAGCCTTATCACTCCCTGAGGTATGAGTCTCACAGAGAAGACATTTGCTCTAAGCTCATGTCCAAGCCCCCTTTAGCGTAGCATGAGTCAGTCCATCCTTAACTAACCCGTCGACCATGTCAGAACACATGAGTTAGAACCCAGCATGAAGCTCTCATAGTTGCAGGGTGTGAAGCTTTCTCCCCTGGCCATTACGAGTTCATTTCCATCACAAGAGAGACATGAAACATTGTAATTTAGCCTCAAAATTGTTTTTGTCTTGGCTTCAATGGATTTAATTTGTAGTGATAACAAATACTGTAATCCAGAGGGCTTTTGTGCAAGCAGATAAATGCTGCTTTTAAGTTCTCTGTGTTAAGAAAGCAGAAGAAAAGGTAAAATGAGCAAAAGGCATTTGAATAGCATTGCCTTCGATAGTCATTATAACCTAAGAAATGATTAAATTGATATGTATGGGCTCAAATTTGCTTTTATTATTTTGCTTTATTGTCCTTGGCTGATGAGTCCTGTGGAGTGCTGTCAACAATATGAATGTCACTGAAGGCTGTTGAGGGAAACGCAGCTGGGAGACAAGAAAATCAGTTGCACTCAACAAAGCAAACTGTCATCAACAAGCCTTGTTTGCTTGTTTTCTAAAAGCTTATTTCATGCCAACAGAGCTTGGATTCTAAGTAGCACAGCAATGACATGGGCATGTTGGAGATATTTACAAATGGTTGTCCAACCAAGGCTCATTGGAAAAACATGCCTGTGGCGACATGCGAAATATTACATTTGCTTTGCGCACGTTTCACTGCACTTTGAAAGTGAAATGTCCAGTGGTGCAAAAAACACTTCTTAATGTGGAATTAGAAATTTCCACAAGAATACGCGCATGCTATTCGGTAAAAAACACTTGAACAGAAAACACTTGCAAGACAGTAGCATTTTGGTGGCCTAAAAAACAAAGTTTTTCGAAAACAGGTTTCAAAGTACGCGTTTTTGAAAATGATACCATTAACGTATCGGTGTAAACTACGAAAATGCTAATTTGTGTGTTTAGTCGTTTTCATGGATACATGAAACATGAATTGTTTTGAAAACGTTAAAAGTCTGTATGCAAAGAATGTGCAAAGGAAAAACTTTTCCATTTTTAGGAAAATATTTGGCACTGCATTGTGTGCCAAATCGTCACCTTGGAATCATAAGGTTCTATCTGCGTTCCGAGTGGTTTTGAGATATTGAGCTTCAAAGTTTTTGCATTTTATATAGCAAAAATGATATGGGGAACAAGTCTCTTTCCTACATGAGAATGACAGAGACCCTAAATGTATTCTAAATGTACAATAATTTCTCAAATTTTTAAATGGGGATTTTGGGAACAGGTCAAATGCAGATAGAACCTTCTAATTCTAAAAAGTCGTTTTCTGCTTGGAATTATAAGGTTCTATCTTGCAAAACATTAATTAAAGCAACAATTTTCAAGAAATAAAAGTAGTTTACTTATAATTTGTTTTAAAACATAAATTACTGTTGTAACAATGTGTCAACATGTATGAGAATTTAATTCTTTAATGCTTTCTTTATCACATTTATTTAATATTTTAGGACAAATATTTTTTTCTTGTTTAAGTTAGGCATAAAAGGCAGTGCTGAATATTTTGCACAGAGCAGATGTTAATTTTATAATTATAGTGGGTAATTAAAGACATTATTGCAGAAACAGTTAAAAAAAATCAGCTACTCTAATCCATCTGACCAGGACTTTATTCCACAAAAAGCCATATTCAACCATATTTGCAAAACTATCGTTTTCAACATCTTTAATAACAACAGTTTGATCGCTATTGACCACATTCAACATCAAATGACAGTAACACTTATATTTCATTATGTACTTTACATTATGCAATTGCTCTGCAGTAAAGCCATTCAAGCCAGTTGCAGATACTATTATTTGTTTTATGCCGGTAATGTATATAATGACGGTAGCGGTAATTATGAGTAAAAAAATCATGGCCTCATTATGTTTTAAACACTGCCACTTTGAGGAATAAATGTGAATTGCACTCATTGATTCTACAGACTGCAATTGTTGTTTTACGTTTATCTTTCCTGCTGTTATGGAGCAGTCCAGCGACATGACAAAGAAAGTTGATCCTGATTGGTCCTCTGTTTTGCATTCGAAGTGCTGATTGGCTCACAGATAGAACTAGGGATGCACGATATGAAAAATTCTAACCGATACCGATAGCCGATAATTAAGTCCTTCTTTTGGTCGATGCCGATACCGATAACCAATACATTCATATTTTTATATGATAACTTTGTGCACACAGGAGAATACAAAATCTAAGATAAACTAATGAAATTTATACTATATATCTGGGTCTAACAATCATAGCAAACAGTCCTGACTCTTCAAAAATGTTTTTATTTTTTTTTGTGTAAGGCACCACAATTCTAAATAAAATAAAATGCTTTGACATTTTGTCAACCTGGAAAAAATGAAAAGTGCATCATGGAGTAAAGTCAGATGTCCAAATGTCTGTGGTAAAGCTTACATGCAGTCCATTCTTATTGATCATATTATGAATGTGTGCAGCAGCCAAATCGTACAAGGCGGGGAATAAAACATCAGAATCGAGATAAAAACATCTCAACTCTTCAGAAAGCTGCAAGCGCAACGCAGGTCATGTGACATGGGCCACAACCAATCAGCTTCATCCTTTCCCTTAATAACACTGAAAGCACTGGCAAGGTGGAGAAACAGCTTATCAAAGCTGTACAGGAATAAACATTTTAAAATAAATTTGATAACAGAGCTACTGCAAGCGATTTTTAATGCTGAAAATCTATTTATTCTTTGCTGAAACTACCGCGTCTTTATGGAGAGCGCATGTCATGGCTGCTTAGCAACGGCAGATGCCACTGGAGCTCAAACTACAGAGCGGTTTGGCAAAGACTTTGGGTTTGGAAAGAAAGTAAAGGCAGCGCTTCAGCATTTTCCACGCGTTTTTAGGCACGAGATGTGAACGGCCCCTAAAACAGATTCACCGCGATGACGACCTCTGAAGTGAGATATAAGATTGTTAAAACTTAACGGCTTTTTACCTCCTCTCGGAATCCTTGCTAAACATGTGTTGCAAATAGCAGTAGCATTGTCCTCCTCTGTCAAGTGAAAAACTTCCAGACCTGCGAAGGCGATGATGACGACACAGATGATGACGTATTAAACACGACAAAGTCCGAGAGTCACTGCAGTTTACAGCTGCAGTCACTTGCACTCGGAAAGCAGATGAATCTCAGATAAACCAGACTGATTGATTGATTTACCAGCAAGAGTACTTTATCGGATTGGGTTTCATTTATTTATCGGAGCAATAAAAATGACGTCATTTTTACCCATATCGGTCGATAATTTATCTGTCCGATAAATATCGTGCATCTCTAGATAGAACCTTATAAAACCAAGTTATAGTTCGACTTTGTAGATAGAACCTTTTTCTTTTCTAAATAAAAAGTCCTAAAACGTACACAACTTAAAAAAAAAAAAAACATCACATAATGTAAATAAGTTGTCACAGAATAAGAATATGTGAATAACTCAATTTTGACAAAAATGTCAGAAAGAACCTTATAATTCTAAGGCGACGAAATATCTACATTTTATAAACATCACTTTTGACAAAATAAAAAAGAACACAGTTAAAGCAGCAGGAAAGGGTATAGTTAAGACTTGCTTGCTATTAAAACAAACAGTTTAAGAAATAGAAAGAAGCACGTTTATTTCTGTTCATTATATTTACATAATGACAAATCCATTAATGAATATAATAGAGGCTTGATTACCTAAAGCTTTTAATAAAAGCAGTGAGGCTGATCACACAGGTCAAATGTACATTTTTCTCTGAAACAGACTTGGCAACATTTTATTACATTGGTTTTTATGCATATCTCTGCAGTTTCGGAAATTAAATGTCACTAAACCATACCCCAAACCTAACCAATAGCATAAACAACAGAAATGTGAGATAAAAAGGTGTTTGCTGTTGGCACTGATAGCCTTGTGGGCAGTGTGCCAACATACAGTGCCACTGCGCTGCTGGCATCCCAAGTTCGAATCCCTGCTTGAGGACCTTTCCTGATCCCACCCCGACTCTCTTTCCCACTTCGCTTCCTGTTAGTTTTACTCTCCTATCATAATACAGGCAAAAATAAACCTTAAAAAAAGAAAACACACACATTTGCTAAAATAACCAAGACATTTTATTTTGATTCCACAAGGCTTTAAAATTCAAGTGTTGTGACTTGTGTTTCACAGCACTTATAACCAAAAGAGCTCCCCATCGCAAGTACCAGGTGAGCTGCTGAGCAAAATGACTACATCAAAAAAAAAAAAAAAAACATATTTATGCAAATGTTAAAACTATGGTAAAATGTTTTGAAGTGATAACTTAGCAGTGTGCAAAAAAGTATATATATATATATATATATATATATATATATATATACAGATCTGGCCATTTAAAATGCGCGCGGGAAGTAAAGTGGTCTCGCGTGACGCCGGTGTATTCCAAAGGAACACGGAAAATACAATGACATAGGAAAGACATGATCAGTAGGGGGCAGTCATGTAACGCACTGGACTGGAGCAGGCTGAAAACATTGCTGCAAACTAAAAGGTACGGTAACCTGGAGGGGACACCTTCGGTTCACTTATGTTTGTCGTGGCCACACAAATGAATTCGTAGGAACGTCATATTACTTTTTGTCATTGCCACGAGATATTAATTCCTGGGAATGTCATATTATGTCGTGGCCACAAGATTATTTTGTCGAGGTAACGACATCCTTATGTTTAATGCATAAACAAACCTGCGTAACCATAACCCAGGATTATCAGAGATAGGTTTATTAATATTTTTTATTTTGAGTTAAGAAATGTTTTTATTAATTGTTATAGAAATTAATGCAATATTAAGTTATATATTAACAATAGGCAATGCTGTATATGCGAATGTCTGTGCGCGATGTAGACAGCATTCAAAAGTTTATCAAGAATTTATTACATATAAGTACTTCAAATTAAATAGCCCTGCAAGAAACATTTTATGCATCCTTAAGTCTTATCCATTAATTGATCCTTTTTTTCTGTAATAAATGTATTATTCGTTTATATTCAGTATGTCCCCCTTAATTTCGATCTCTTAACATTCCGAATCTAAATGATAAATGCTGACATGCCATGAAAGCTTTGATTATACTATATGGCATATATTCATTTTTAGTCTAATTATAACCTATATAGTGTTTCATTGTCGAGTGAATCATTCACGTTCCATTTGTAAATCGTATGGTCACACACGGGCATTAATACAATCATAAAGTCAAAAATTTATTGGCATAATTGTAGTTCACAATATTTGCTAAATATATGCCAAATAGCATATATAAAGTTATTTAGGTTAAGCGATTCACAATAAAGAAAAAAGTAGATAGCTCTAAATCACTTATTATTTATTCTTATTATAGGTTATTATTATTTCAATACCTGGTTAGGGCTATTTATTTTTAACGCCTGACAATTATGCCAATTACGTTTTGACTTTTTGATTGTATTTATCCCCGTGTGTGACGATACATGATGTTTTCATTTACAAATGAAACTACGTGAATGATTCATTTCTCAGTAAAACAGTTTAATATTTATATAGTCTAGTCTGTTAATTGGACTAAACAAAATAAAATATGTTCAATTCATATTTTATATGTTCAATTCTTTAGTTAAGAGAAGGAATGTAGGCCTATTTTACTGTTTGACGATAAATTATTTCCAAATGAAACTATGTGAATGATTCACTCTTCAGTTATTTGTCTATTAGTTAGACTAAATAAAATACAATATATGTTAAATTTAACCTTTAAACTGCATTCCAGTAAAAACCCCAGTCATAGCACCTTTACAGTATCATTTACATTAAGAATGTTATGTAACGAGATCAAAATGAAGGAAAAAATAACGAATACAAACGAATAATACAAATATAATGGGAAAAAAAGAAGGTCAGTCAATGGACAAGATTGTGGGATGCATGAAATGTTTCTTGCAGGGCTATTTAATTTGAAGTAGGCCAACATGTAATACATGTAAACACTTGTGAAAGCTGTCTACATTGCGCACATTAGCATATACAGCATCGCCTGTATAATTATTTAATATTGTATTCATTTCTATAACAATTAATATAGGCAAACAATTTCTTAACTCAAAACGAAATATCTCAAATAATTCTGGGTTACTAATGTCACGCAGGTTGGTTTATTCATTAAACTCGTGGCCACGAGAAATGCATGTTGAGCAAAAATACATTTCACGAAAATAATATAAAGATTACAAAACAAAGAAAACAAATGGAATGAGGGATATGCTTTAAAGTTCACGTAAAAGCCAAATATTAAGCGGCATCCTTCATGTTTTCTTTAATCAGCAAATACTTAACATTTTTGAATTATATTCACCTTCTGTTTTTATGACAATAAATTTGAAATTTTGAATTCTTATTTTTTTTTTTTTTAGAAAAACGTCAGAACACCGGTCTCAAAAGTAGAAGCGAAAGTCTTGTTTCCACCAGCGCGGAATTTTTTTTATTCACCGTAATTGATGGATGTCTAAAACAAAAATAAGGAGAATCCTAAAACATATATATTTCTTAAAATAATAACATCTGAACTTCATACACAACAATACGGCAACGACTTTACAACAGGACACATTGTTTTATTTTAATTTTATTTTTTAGCTTGTACACCAATGGATTTCTGATGTCGGGATATTTCAGACTGCATCTCCACAGCTTAATCACTTTAGTATTAAACATACGGGTCAGGAGGCGGGTCGGGTACAATATTTATTTTTTTTATTCTGCGGTCCGAGTTGCGGGTGGGTTATTTGAAAACGGTCGGGTTCGGGTTGTTTATCCACTGACCCGCGTGTGAGGTTGGACACTAATGTTTTGAAAAAAGTGGAGCGTGTGAGGAAAGCTTTCCCCTTCTCCCTGGCATGCATTTGAATGCTGAATTCGAAATGCAACTGAATGCAGTCGGAATCCGCCCCCAGCACCCCCAAGTCTCCAAATCGTCACCTTAGAATTATAAGGTTCTATCTGCGTTCCGAGTGGTTTTGAGATATTGAGCTTCAAAGTTTTTGCATTCTATATAGCAAAAACGATATGGGGAACAAGTCTCTTTCCTACATGAGAATGACAGAGACTATAAATGTATTCTAAATGTACAATATCAAAATCCTCTCAAATTTTTAAATGGGGATTTTGGGAACAGGTCAAATGCAGATAGAACCAATTCTAAAAAGTCGTTTTCTGCTTGGAATTATAAGGTTCTATCTCGCAAAACATTAATTAAAGCAACAATTTTCAAGAAATAAAAGTAGTTTACTTACAATTTGTTTTAGAACATAAATTACTGTTGTAACAATGTGTCAACATGTATGAGAAAGGTCAATTTAATGCTTTCTTTATCACATTTATTTTATTTATAGGACAAATATTTTTTTTCTTAAGTTAGGCATAAAAAGCAGTGCTGAATATTTTGTCCAGAGCAGATGTTAATTTTATGATTATAGTAGGTAATTAAACACATTATTGCAGAAACAGTTTAAAAAAAAATCAGCTACTCTAATCCATCTGACCGGGACTTTCTTTCACTAAAAGCCATATTCAATCATATTCGAATATGACTATCGTTTTGAATATCTTTAATAACAACAGTTTGATCGCTGTTGACCACATTCACCATCAAACGACAGTGACACTTATATTTCATTATGTACTTTACATTATGCATTGCTCTGCAGTAAAGCCATTCAAGCCAGTTGCAGATACTATTGTTTGTTTTATGCCGGTAATATAATGCCGGTAGCGGTAAGTATGAGTAAAAAAAATCAGGCCATCATTATGTTTTAAACAGTGCCACTTTGAGGATTAAATGTGAATTGCACTTATTAATTCTAAAGACGTGTAATTACTGTTGTTTTACGTGTAATATTTCCTGCTGTTATGGAGCAGTCCGGGTGACATGACAAAGAAAGTTGATTCTGATTGGTCCTCTTGTTTGCATTCGAAGTGCTGATTGGCTCACAGATAGAACCTTATAGAACCAAATTATAGTTCGACTTTGTAGATAGAACCTTTTTCTTTTCTAAATAAAAAGTCCTAAAATGTACACAACTTTTAAAAAACCATCACATAATGTAAATAAGTTGTCACAGAATAAGAATATGTGAATAACTCAATTTTGACAAAAATGTCAGATAGAACCTTATAATTCCAAGGTGACGAAATGTTGATTACAACAAGGCAACAGACAGCATTCAACACCCCACCCCACCCCCACTCTGCCATTCATAAACATTTCGCTCTTTATACTGCATGCCGCTTAACTCTGATGCCTCATTAACGGCTACTTTTCAGAAAACTGATAAAAAAAAATTAAAAAAAAAAAAAATACACTTCCCTTTGGTTTCCCAGAACAGACTTAAGCCTAGTTCCAGGCTAAAATGATGTAAATCGGAGCTGTTTAAAGATGAATAAAAAAAAATAATAAAAAAAAAAAAACTTTTACTGATCGTTGGTCGGAGTACCCGCAGTTCGTGACTGGAAGCTGTTAAGAGACAGACTTAATGAACTTCTCCGAAATAGAAGAACTACTTTTCCACTTTAAAAAAAAAAAGAAAAAGAAAAAAAGGTGGAAAAAAATTGCATAACTCACTGGAGCACTTTTGATACTTAACAATTGTTGTATTCGTTGTCAGTCATATAGGCTAAGCTTTATTGTTTTCAAAAGTGAGCCTTCTGTTTATTTGTCTAAATTATTTTCTATATTAGGATATAATACTAGGCTATTGTCACACCCTCTGCACGTTCCCTCAGCCCCAATCACCACGATCCTCCACCAACC
The DNA here is from genome assembly GCF_049309525.1 of Garra rufa. Taxonomy (NCBI): domain Eukaryota; kingdom Metazoa; phylum Chordata; class Actinopteri; order Cypriniformes; family Cyprinidae; genus Garra; species Garra rufa. The sequence goes on along the minus strand of NC_133382.1, from coordinate 12,730,244 downwards.
AGCCAATCACCACCACAGCACACCCGTGAACCATCACCAGAATACTAATCACCGTCACCTGCACCGGCAATCACCACACCCTTTATATACCTACCTCTGCCACTCACTCATCGGCTGGTATCAAAGTTGCATGGATGTTTCTCTGTGGATCTTCTCCCCCTCCTGTTGTCTCTCCTGTGCTCCTCGTGGATTCTTCCGATGTTCTCCTGTGCTCCTCGTGGATTGCTCTGATGTTCTCCTGTGATACACGTTAATCGTGTTAAAGGGAAGTGACTATTGCTAACGCTATGATCCTTATGAACTTGAACTCACCTGTTGTGTTTGTTTGAAGATTTGACCACAGAGACCTTATTTCACCCGATTGCACGTGTGTTGTACTGTGCACGTTTGTTAATAAATACCTTGAAAGATACTCACCTTCTCCCTTTGTGTGTGGTCGTGACAGGATACCAGCCCATAAAATATTAACTCACCGCTTCACTCATGGAGGCGAGTGCCGCTATCACCGAAGACACCCCCGATCCATTTGCGGATATGGTAAACGTCCTTCGTCAATCTCTACCTGCTGCTCCAACGACGATTTCCAACACGCCCCTCTCTCGCCCCATGAGTTATTCCGGAGACCCGGGTGGTTGCAATGGTTTCCTCCTGCAAAGTTCCCTCTATATTGAAGCCAACGCACACCAGTTTCCTAACGAAATTTCTAAAATATCTTTTATGATTTCCCTCCTCACTGGACAGGCACTCCAATGGGCAGACGCACTCTGGAATTCACGGAGCGACGCTTTAATCTCCTATAATGCTTTCGTTGCCCACTTCAAGGACGTGTTTGGAGCTGCGCTCACTCCCCTTTCGGTGCACGACGAGCTGATCACTCTGAATCAAGGTGCGTCCAATATCCATGAATACACCCTGCGCTTCCGCTCCCTAGCGGCCACCAGTGGTTGGAACCAAGTAGCTCTCCTAGCAGCCTACCGTAAGGGGCTTAAACCCCAGATCCGCAAGCATATGGTTATTTACGATGACAACGTACCGCTGGAAACCTTTATTAAGAAGGCAGTAGGCATTTCTCAACATCTCTCAGCGTGTCCTTCTACAAAGTCTGTACCCAGCTTCCCTCCACTCCGAACACCGTCACCCCAACGAGACGCGGAGGAGCCTATGATTACTGACTCCTATCGCCTGGATCCTGCGGAGAGGAAACGACGAATTAATAATCATCTGTGCCTATATTGTGGAGAAGCCTCTCACTTCATCAGTGCCTGTCCAGTCCGCCCGCCTCGTCCAATGGTGAGTACCGTATCTATTACTCCGGCCATGTCTCTCTTACCCCATATTACCGCTAAACTAATAGTAAACTCTCGTACTCTCCCCATCTATGTGCTCGTGGATTCCGGAGCGGCTGGCAATTTTGTTTCATCACACTTCATTGCTAAACATCGAATTCCCACCGTTCAAAATGAGGTCACATACCACATAACCACAATCCAAAACTCACCATTGGGCGATGGTAAGATATCTCGCCGGACCAGAAAAGTGACCCTCGTCTCCCAACACAACCACCGGGAACATCTGACCCTCCTAGTACTCCCGCGAGCCAACGTGGATGTCATCCTGGGCAGACCATGGCTCATTAAGCACCAACCCCGCATAGATTGGAGCACAGGAGAGGTCCTGGAGTGGGGCGCAACGTGTGAGGACCACGGCTACCATCCTTCCTCGTCAGATGCAAAGTCTCCATACCGTCCTATCCCTCTGCACGCCACCACCATAGAGAGCCCTGCCACTCAATCCGCCACCACCATTCCCCCCGTCTATCAGTCTTTCACCGATGTCTTCAGCAAGGAACGGGCCACACAACTACCACCGCACCGGCCCTGGGACTGTAGTATCGACCTGCTGCCAGGCGCCAAACTACCCCACGGGAAGATCTACCCCCTCTCACGTCCTGAGCAGGAAGCCATGGAGAATTACATCCAGGAGGCTCTCCAACAGGGGTTCATCAGACCTTCCACGTCCCCAGCAGCATCCAGTTTCTTCTTCGTCCCCAAGAAGGATGGTGGGCTCAGACCTTGCATTGACTACCGGGTGCTCAACGACGCCACGGTGAAATTCGCCTATCCACTTCCTCTAGTGCCAGCTGCCTTGGAGGAACTACGGGAAGCCCGCGTCTTCACCAAACTCGACCTCCGCAGTGCATACAACCTGATCCGTATCCGAGAAGGAGATGAGTGGAAGACCGCCTTCATCACCCCCACCGGTCACTATGAATATCAGGTGATGCCCTATGGCCTGGCTAACAGTCCTTCCGTATTTCAGAATTTCATGAACGAAATCTTCCGCGACTACCTCCATCGATTCGTAATCATCTACATTGACGATATCCTCATTTACTCACGTAACCTAAAGGAACATCAAGACCACGTCCGTCAGGTTCTCCAACGCCTCCGTGAGTACCAACTCTATCTAAAATTAGAAAAATGTGAATTCCATCAGCCCACCATCTCCTTTCTCGGATACGTGATCACTGCGGAGGGAGTTCACATGGAAGCCGGCAAGGTGGACGCAGTGGCCAAGTGGGCGGAGCCCAGGACGGTGAAGGAGCTTCAGCGTTTCTTAGGCTTCGCTAACTTCTACCGACGCTTTATAAAGAACTATAGCCTCCTATCGGCTCCACTCACTTCCCTCTTAAAGGGAGGTCGCCGGGTACTACAGTGGACTCCAGAGGCTCAGCAAGCCTTCGACCGTCTAAAACTAATGTTCACCACCGCTCCCATCCTCAAGCACCCCGACCCTTCAAGGCCCTTCGTGGTGGAGGTAGATGCGGCGGACGTGGGCGTAGGAGCCGTGCTGTCCCAGTGGTCTGATGAACCCCGATCCCTCCACCCGTGTGCGTACTATTCCAAAAAACTTACCCCAGCTGAGCAGAATTATGGAATTGGAGACCGCGAACTGCTGGCCATAAAGCTCGCCCTCGAAGAGTGGCGGCACTGGTTGGAAGGAGCCCAGTTCCCCTTCACCGTAATAACCGACCACAAGAACCTCCAGTACATTCAGAACGCCAAGAGACTAAATGCCCGCCAAGCTCGCTGGTCATTATTCTTTGCCCGATTCAATTTCCACATTACTTACCAACCCGGCCACAAAAACACCAAAGCAGACGCCCTATCACGTATGCACTCACCTGAACCTACCTCTGACGATCCTGATCCAATTCTACCCCCATCTGTCTTTCTCGCACCCATACTATGGCAGCTGGATGAAGATATACGGGCCGCCACCTTCGAGGAACCTGCACCACCGGAGCTTCCCCCGGGTCGTGTCTATGTCCCAAGCCGTCTCAGACCCCTTCTGCTGGATAGTACGCACACGTCCCCCGGCTCAGGACATCCTGGCAGCAGGCGAACCCTCTCGCTCCTCCAGCAGAAATATTGGTGGCCCAACATGAGCAGGGAAGTGGAACGGTACGTCCAAGGATGTTCGGTCTGCGCCGTCAACACAACCCCACGCCGCTTACCCGAAGGTAAATTACAACCGTTACCTATTCCCCGCCGACCCTGGACACACTTGGGCATTGACTTCGCCACAGACCTGCCCCCCTCTCAGGGTTACACCACAATTTTAGTGGTAGTCGATCGATTCTCGAAAGCTTGCAAATTAATACCTCTCAAAGGTCTCCCCACAGCACTAGAAACCGCAGAGGCACTATTCCACAATGTATTCCGGAACTTCGGACTCCCAGAAGACATCGTGTCCGATCGGGGACCCCAATTCATTTCCAGGGTCTGGCGGGCCTTCTTCCAACTTCTGGGTACCACAGTCAGCCTGTCATCCGGATATCACCCTCAAACGAACGGGCAGACCGAACGGAAAATACAGGAAATCTCCCGCTACCTTCGGACGTACTGTTCCCAACATCAAAACACCTGGAGCCAGTATCTACCGTGGGCTGAGTATGCGCAAAATTCCCTCCGTCAAACCTCTACTGGTCTAACCCCATTCCAATGCATTCTAGGTTATCAACCAGCTCTGTTTCCATGGACTGGAGAGTCCTCCGAGGTGCCCGCGGTAGATCACTGGTTCCGAGAGAGCGAGAGGGTGTGGGACTCAGCGCACGTCCATCTCCAGCGGGCAGTACGGAGGCATACGGAACATGCCAACCGCCGTAGGTTACCCAACCCAGTTTACCTCCCCGGGGACCAGGTATGGTTGTCCACTCGAGACATACGCCTCCGGCTGCCCAGTAGGAAGCTGAGTCCCCGCTACATAGGGCCCTTCACCGTGCACTCACAGATCAACCCTGTCACCTACCGTCTAAACCTACCTCCACATTACAGAATCGCCCCCTCGTTTCACGTTTCCCTACTCAAGCGCCACACTGAACCCCTGTTCCCTTCCTCCACAGAGTCGGAGTCACCTCCTCCTCCCGACCCGCCAGAGATCCTTGGAGATAACATCTACCAAGTCCAAGAAATCCTAGACTCCCGGCGGCGGAACGGCCAGCTCCAGTACCTAGTGGACTGGGAGGGGTTCGGACCCGAGGAGAGATCGTGGATACCCCGTGACGACATCCTGGACCCGACTCTCCTCGAGGAATTCCACCGCCAACATCCCGAACGCCCAGCTCCCAGAGGTCGTGGTCGTCCCCGTCGCCGTTCTTGGGTGCCAGGAGTCACCCGTGGAGGAGGGGGTGATGTCACACCCTCTGCACGTTCCCTCAGCCCCAATCACCACGATCCTCCACCAACCAGCCAATCACCACCACAGCACACCCGTGAACCATCACCAGAATACTAATCACCGTCACCTGCACCGGCAATCACCACACCCTTTATATACCTACCTCTGCCACTCACTCATCGGCTGGTATCAAAGTTGCATGGATGTTTCTCTGTGGATCTTCTCCCCCTCCTGTTGTCTCTCCTGTGCTCCTCGTGGATTCTTCCGATGTTCTCCTGTGCTCCTCGTGGATTGCTCTGATGTTCTCCTGTGATACACGTTAATCGTGTTAAAGGGAAGTGACTATTGCTAACGCTATGATCCTTATGAACTTGAACTCACCTGTTGTGTTTGTTTGAAGATTTGACCACAGAGACCTTATTTCACCCGATTGCACGTGTGTTGTACTGTGCACGTTTGTTAATAAATACCTTGAAAGATACTCACCTTCTCCCTTTGTGTGTGGTCGTGACAGCTATAGTATTTATGGACATTAGGCCAAATCTACATGGGTTTCTTCCCTTTCACTTCAATTAGTTTTTAAGAAAAAAAAAACAAAAAACTGCATGGGCAGTGCGTCATAATAATGTACGGCATCAAAATGTAAGAACAAATCTAAAGACAATAATAATAATAATAATAATAAAATTAATTATTAACACTCCTAAAAGTACAGTATAGTGCTCAGATACACTTACGGTAGGTGACCTAACCCTAGTTGATACTTTATTTCAACTTTTCAATTATTTCATTAATTAACAAATAAACAAATGCCTTTCCGATGTGATATAAGTGAAAAGGGAGACGATTTCGAAAATGATTTCACCAAAAGGCGGATGCGAACTCGGGTCTCCCGCGTCAAAAACGATATGTTACTCGTATTATCACTTACGCCACTGAAAATGTTGCGGAATAGCCGTCTTTTGTAATATTTGTAAATATGGAGTATTTGCATTGTGTAAAAAATTAAATAAAAGGCACCAGACTACAGAAAATGGCATATACTAAAGTATTTATTTTTCTGGGGGAGGACCCACCCACATTTATTTTGCTTCCGACGCCCATGCTTGATGATGAAGTATAGTCTACAGGATATAACAATAAAGTGCTTTTCCAATCCCGATTCCACAAGGTTTTATTCCGCATCCACCCGCTCCCGCTATAACTATATTATTCGCCCGCTGCCCGCTTAGAATAAATTTCTAAGCACCAAAATCGCAAAAACAAATCAAAATAATAATAGTAATAATACTAATAAATAAATAAATTAATTTTTAACTCTATAAAAACAGTAGTTTATATTTAACCTCTCCATTTCTATTCCTCTCTACTCAAATTAATTGTCAGTGTATCTAAAATTGTGTATCTTAGAAAAAGAAAAAGAGGAACTACCTCTTAAACATGCATATCTTAATTTGATGTTGCTTTAAAACGCTGAAATATATAATGTATTTTATTCTGAAGGTGAAAGTGGTCCAGTTATTTAACTGCCTGCGGCGCCGTCAGGATCACTTTTTTCCCCCTTTAATTAAGTGGATACAGCTTACAATACTCGTTCAAGAGTAAGGGATTGCTCAAAACTATGCTATTTTACATATTTCTGTTACTTGTGTACAATCACAATGAAAAAACAGATGTGTATGCTATTTGTAAAAAAAAAAAAAAAAAAATGTAAACAAGATGCTGGTTCAAGGGCGCGTCACAGAAATTGCCTACAATTCTGCATATAGGCTTGCTACTTATTAATTTTATTTTATTTCGTTTTGTTAAATTATTATTCATTAAGAAATTTATATTTCGCATATGGGCATTTTTATTTATTTTACATACAGCTTTTTTGGGTTTTCTCTGTGCATAAGATCTGCGCGTGATGTTCTGATGTTTATGCTGCTTTTTGCTTGTGTACAATTAACCCCTCAAAACGAATTTAACTGTTATTAATGTGTCACAGCCACGTTTCAATTTAAATGTAATTTAACACAATCTTGTCGTTAATAATAACTAAACGCGTCGGTTGTCGTTTGGGAAAAAAAAAAAAACAGAAATTAACATTTCTATTTTCAATGCAGTCTAATAAAAGTTCAACAGGAAAAAAATGAAAGAAAATAATAATAAAACTGCTCCTGCTTATGAATAAATTTTTGCTTGATGATGAAGTATCTAAATAGTCTATAGGATATAACAAAGTGCTTTTCCAGTCCCGCTTCCACGAGGTTTTATTCCGCATCCACCCGCTCCGCGCTATATTAACTATATTATTCGCCCGCGGCCCGCTTAGAATAAATTTCTAAGCACCAAAATCGCAAAAATACTGTAGTTTATATTTATCCTTCCCATTTCTATCTGTCTCTACTCAAATTAATTGTCAGTGTATCTAAAATTGTGTATCTTAGAAAAAGAAAAAGACGAACTACCTCTTAAACATGCATATCTTAATTTGATGTTGCTTTAAAACGCTGAAATATATAGCCTAATGTATTTTATTCTGAAGGTGAAAGTGGTCGAGTAATTTAACTGCCCGCGGCGCCGTCAGGATCACTTGATTTTTTTCCCCTTAATAAAGTGGATACAGCTTACAATACTCGTTCAAGAGTACGGCATTGCTTAAAACTATGATATTTTACATATTTCTGTTATTTGTGTACAATCACAATAAAAATAAAAAAAAACAAAAAAAAAAAACGCTTAGGCTATTTGTAAAAAAAAAAAAAAATGGAAACAAGATGCTGGTTTAAGGGCGCATCACAGAAATTGCCTAAAATTCTGCATATAGGCTTGCTACTTATTAATTTGTTAAATTATTATTCATTCAGAAAAGAAAAACATATATTTCTTATGTGGGCCTATTTTATTTATTATTATATATAGGTTTATTGGGTTTTTCTCTGTGCATAAGCTCTGCACGTGAGGTTCTGATGTTTATGCTGCTTCTTGCTTGTGTATAATTAATCCCTGAAAACGAATTTAGCGGTTTACGTCAGTTGTCGGTTGGAGAAATAAAATAACCGAAATTAACATTTCTGTTTCCGATGCAGTCTAATAAATGTTCGTCAGGAAAACAAAGAAAGAAAACAAAATAACAATACAACTGCACCTGCTTATGAATAGGCTATCTTTTTGCTATTGGTTTGAACCATAATTTCAGGAAAGAGGAATCATTGAACTATTGTACTGGTATTTGTGACCAACGCCCCCTAGAGCTGGCCATGGTGTTTGGCTACAGAATGTTGTTCCTTGCGCCACCTGGTGGATATTGTATGAAGTGCAACAACGTTGTAAAAAAATCTAAAAAAGCCGCTGCGGCAGGACGCGTGCCCACGCGTGCCGAATTGCAGGCTGCCGCGTGAAAATAGACGCATTTTTAATGGCCAGATCTGTATATTGTGACGAGTGTCCCGGCCGATCATAAGCGTCGCCCTGGAAACCAACAAGCCACAGCTGCACGTCCTCATCACGCCCCGATCGGCTTTAGCTGCGGCTCATCAACTGGCGTGCTTATAAGCACACACGGCACAAGAGTTGGAGGAGAACCCTCTCGCTGAGAAAGTGAAACTAATGCTTCTCTCTATTTCCTCACAGACAGCAGCTGAAGCCGATCTCTCCCCCACGAGCACTCTGACACGGACTTCACTGGCACGAGGAACAGAAGCACACCACTCACCGGAGCACATAGCCGTATTGTCTGCTTTTCACCATTCACGCTGGTTAATAAACCCACCCTCCGGGGCTTTTGATTTGAGCTCTCCTTGTTGTGTGATTCTTCACCCCGTGACAGTCTGGTGGAGAATGCGTGCAGAAGAGCGCTCCTCCCCCGAGATGGACCAACTTCTCCAATGGCTCACCGAGGTCAGCATCCGCCAGCAGCAGATTGTTGAGCACCTCGCCACCCAGCAGGGCAAAACCGAACAGGAAGTCGCGGCCCTTCGTGCCGCCGCTGTCCAACACGTTCCGCCGCCGAATCCTCGTGTGCAAGCCGCCAGGTTATTACCTAAATTAACCCCTCACGATGACGTGGAGGCATTCTTGCAAATGTTCGAAACAACTGCGACGACAGAGGACTGGCCACAAGCCGACTGGGCGCGGGCGCTGGCCCCTCTCCTCACTGGGGAAGCCCAACGAGCTTATTTTTCTCTTCCAGCCACTGCCGCCGACAGGTATCCGGATGTCAAGAGGGAAATCCTCAACCGATTAGGGCTGTCGCCAGTGTGCGCGGCCCAATATTTCTTCGACTGGGATTACAAGCCCCGCCTGCCCGCCCGTGCCCAGGTCACCGAGCTCTCGCGGCTTGCACAGCACTGGCTCTTGGAGGGAGACCCCACGCCGGAACAAGTGGCGGAACGTGTGGTCATCGACCGGCTACTTCGTGCCCTGCCCCGCTCCCATCGACAGGCCGTCGCCATGAGGAATCCAAGTACCACCCTGGAGCTCGTCGAGGCCATCGAGCTGGCGGATGCGGCCCAACATCGGGATGCCGGGGAGAGAGCGCCGCCATTTCCCCGGAGGGTGGTCCAGGAGCGACGCGCGCTGGAGGGCACGTTTCGACCAAACAGCAGGCCCGCGGCTCCCTCTCCCCGTGATGAGCCCATGCCCACGGAGGTTTCTACACCACCCACGAAGAACTGGCTGGCGGGCTGCATCGTCCACAGCGATCCTCCACTAGGAGCCCCAGAAGTCGACGTTAAGGTAAATGGGAAGCCCTTCCGTGCTCTCTTGGACTCCGGCAGTGCGGTCAGCCTGGTCCAGTCTCACCTGCTTTCCCCCCGTACTGACCCCAAGACTCGTCTTCCCATTACCTGCGTCCACGGGGAGACCAGAGAAGTTCCAGCCCGGACAGTAACGATATTCGCCGCCTCGGGCTCCTGGCCGGTCGAAGTGGGACTGGTGAAGGATCTACCAGTACCAGTCCTGTTGGGAAGAGACTGGCCTGGGTTTGACCGCCTCCTGGCCAGCGTCACCCAGCCCGCCAGCCCGAGAGGGGGCCGCCAGAAGCGGAGACCAGCCCGCGGACCACGTCAACGGCCCGCCCTCCTGGCCTCTGACAGCGGGAGAGATGGTGAGTCCCCTTCCCAACATCCTAACCTTTTCTTCAATGTCTTCCAGCAGGTCACGGAAGGGGGCTCATTCGCAAGGGAACAGCGCGAGGACGACAGGCTAAAACACTGCTGGGAACGGGTTTGTGTCATTGACGGACAGGAAGTTCAGCCTGGCCCCCATCCTCTCCCGCACTTTGTGGTCCAAAATGGCCTGCTGTATTGTGTCGCGCAGCGAAGGGGGGAGGAAAGAACGTTGCTGGTGGTGCCCCGGTCGGAGACGGTGCTGGAGCTCGCGCAAACACACCCCATGGCGGGGCACCTTGGGGCTGACAAAACTACACAGCGAATCCGGGACCATTTTCACTGGCCGGGGATCGACGCCGAGGTAAAGCGCTTCTGTCAGGCCTGCCCGACCTGCCAACGTACCTCTCCCAGGAAAGTTCCCCCCAGCCCCATGATTTCGCTGCCCATCATCGACGTGCCCTTCGAGCGTATCGGGATGGATCTGGTAGGGCCGCTGCCAAGGTCGGCCCGGGGACACGAACACATCCTGGTGATTGTCGATTACGCCACCCGGTATCCGGAAGCAGTGCCCCTCCGGAAAGCTACGGCCAAATCCATCGCTCACAAGCTCTTCATGCTGTTCAGCCGGGTCGGCATCCCAGCGGAGATACTGACCGACCAAGGTACCCCCTTTATGTCCCGGCTAATGGCTGATCTCTGCAGGCTGCTGAGGGTGAAGCAGTTGAGGACTACAGTCTACCACCCGCAGACCGACGGCCTCGTGGAGAGGTTTAATCAAACCCTCAAACAGATGCTCCGCAGAGTGACCGCAGAAGACCGGCACGATTGGGACCTAATGTTGCCGTATGTCCTCTTCGGCATCCGCGAGGTTCCCCAGGCCTCAACTGGCTTCACCCCCTTTGAGCTCTTATTCAGACGACAACCTCGTGGCCTCCTGGACGTGGCAAGGGAGGCCTGGGAGCAGCAGCCTGCAGCCCATCGCTCCGTCGTGGAACACGTGAGACAGATGAGGGACAAGATCGACCGGGTCATGTCATTAGTCCGGGAACACCTCGTAAAGGCACAGCAGTCCCAACAACGGCACTACAACCGAGCAGCCCAACCACGGGAATTCCAACCCGGAGACCGAGTTATGGTCCTAGTCCCCAACGCCGCCTGTAAATTCCTCGCCACCTGGCAGGGCCCATACACCGTCTTAGAGAAAATTGGCCCCGTCACCTATTGCTTACGCCAGCCAGGAAGACGCCGTCCAGATCAGTTGTACCACATCAACCTCCTTAAGAAGTGGGTGGGGACTAGAGACCAACTCACAGCTCTCGCCGTCTCCGAACCCGTGGTTGTGGACTTCAACCCCCAGCTCTCGGCTGCTCAGAAGGCGGACCTGGAGCACCTGGTTGGTTAGTTCTCGGATGTGTTTTCTCCACTCCCCGGGCGGACCAACGTGCTCCATCATGACGTCCCCACGCCACCTGGAGTCGTCGTCCGGCAGCGCCCCTACCGCGTCCCTGAGGCTCGTCGGCAGGCTATCGAGGAAGTACAACAAATGCTGAAGTTAGGGGTGATAGAACCATCGCGCAGCCCATGGTCCAGCCCAATTGTGATGGTCCCAAAACCTGACGGCACCCTCCGCTTCTGTAACGACTTTCGGCGCCTCAGCGAAGTCTCAGAATTCGACGGATACCCCATGCCTCGAGTGGATGAATTACTGGACCTCCTGGGGAGGGCCCGGTATATCTCCACCTTAGACCTTACAAAAGGATACTGGCAGGTACCACTTTCCCCCTCTGCAAAGCCCAAAACAGCCTTCTCTACCCCCAGTGGGCACTGGCAATACCGGACCCTCCCCTTTGGCCTTCATGGAGCACCCGCTACATTTCAAAGACTGATGGATATCGTCCTGCGGCCCCATCAAGCCTATGCGGCCACCTACCTCGACGACGTCGTTGTCCACTCAGAGGCATGGGAGGACCACCTGGACCGTCTGCGGAGGGTGCTGTCCAATCTCCGGAGGGCTGGACTCACCGCCAACCCTCGGAAGTGTCATCTAGCGCTATATGAGGCAAAGTACCTGGGTTTTCAAGTGGGACGAGGGATGATCCGCCCCCAGGAAAGGAAGGTGGAGGCCGTCAGGACAGCCCCACGGCCAGGAACCAAAACCCAGGTACGAGCGTTCTTAGGGTTGGCGGGGTACTATCGCTGCTTCATCCCTAACTTCTCCTCCTTAGCCGCCCCCCTGACAGATCTGACCAGGAAGGGACAGCCGGAGAAAGTACAATGGACACCAGCAGCAGAGGACGCCTTCGAGGAGATTAAGGCCGCCCTCACCTCGGAGCCAGTACTGCGAGCGCCCGACTTCACCTGTCCCTTCCTGCTGCAGACGGATGCCTCGGACACAGGCTTGGGGGCCGTCCTCTCCCAAGTCCAGGAGGGAGAAGAGCATCCGGTCCTGTACATCAGCAGAAAGCTGTCCTCAGCCGAGAGAAACTACGCCACTGTAGAGAAGGAAGCTTTGGCCATCAAGTGGGCAGTCCTGGAGCTGCGGTACTACCTCCTCGGCCGGAGGTTCACCCTGGTCACTGACCATGCCCCTCTCCAGTGGATGGCACGGGCCAAGAACACTAACGCCAGGGTGACCCGATGGTTCCTCGCGCTCCAGGACTTCCACTTTGAGGTACGACATCGGACCGGAGCCATGAACTCAAACGCCGACGGACTCTCTCGGATCTGGGCAGCTTTTGCAGGTCTGTCAGGGGTCACTCCCCACCCACCCCCTCTCTCTCCCCTACTTTCTCATATCCTCCACAGGACCAGGACGACGCTTAGGGGGGGGGAGTGTGACGAGCGTCCCGGCCGATCATCAGTGTCGCCCTGGAAATCAACAAGCCACAGCTGCACGTCCTCATCACGCCCCGATCGGCTTCAGCTGCGGCTCATCAACTGGCGTGCTTATAAGCACACACGGCACAAGAGTTGGAGCAGAACCCTCTCGCTGAGAAAGTGAAACTAATGCTTCTCTCTATTTCCTCACAGACAGCAGCTGAAGCCGATCTTTCCCCTACGAGCACTCTGACACGGACTTCACTGGCACGAGGAACAGAAGCACACCACATACCACATAGCCGTGTTGTCTGCTTTTCACCGTTCACGCTGGTTAATAAACCCACCCTCCAGGGCTTTTGATTTGAGCTCTCCTTGTTGTGTGATTCTTCACCCCGTGACAATATATATATATATATATATATATATATATATATATATATATATATATATATATATATATATATATAT